>NC_044925.1:18844324-18845256 GCF_003576645.1 Ipomoea triloba | reverse complement strand
ACAAGTTTGATTCATCTAAAAGATATCACTTGGAACATATCCTTAAGTTCATTTAGTGATTTCCAGATACATTACATATGAATCAATATCCTATTAGATTCCCTAGAAACTTTTGTTTGGCCTTGGTCAGCCTAATAGGAATCTATCGTTAAGGCGGGAACTAGCCATCTAAAGTCCTATTTGTCTAATAACAGAACTAGGGGTGGCTATTCCCTTTTCTTGTTCTTCTCTCCGGAGCTGCTTACTATAGTTGGGAGTGACCATCTTCATCGCTAATCCTTTTAAGGTCTTTGGATTAGGTATGATCACCCATTTGACTGCTGCTGACCTCAGAAAGTCCCATCTGGTCTTCCTCTCCATTTCCCTTGGTTCTCCATTTGGTTGAGGAAGGCCCTTTNGCCTCAGCTTCAGCAACTGTGGAGATAGGGTCAGCCAGAGAGTGTTCTTCGGTATTGGACGCTTCCCTGTTTTCATCCAATAGAGGTTCCCCCTCAGCATCACCTCTCGAACCAGTGCTGGGAACTTTGTCATCTGCTGGTGAGGTTGGAGACGTAGTGTCGACAGGTGCTTCCGGGTTTCCACCTTCGATGGTATCATCAGTACTCCTCGAACCAGCAGGACTTGGGGCATTCTGCTTATGTTGCTCATTTGACTGCATTTCAGTCTGCTCCGATGAGTCTGGAATGATAATTATTTCAGGAGTAGTAGGAAAACCCGGCAGTGTGAGCAACGGAACTTCACCCTCNCAGAAAGTCCCATCTGGTCTTCCTCTCCATTTCCCTTGGTTCTCCATTTGGTTGAGGAAGGCCCTTTTCCAGAATGTGCAGTAGTAGGAGTCCCTCTTTTGCAAGACTCTCTTCCTGATTCCGGTATCCCATCGTTGTGGATCTCCTCGTATTTGGGGATCCATTCACCTTGGATGGGAATAGGAT
>NC_044925.1:18843489-18844081 GCF_003576645.1 Ipomoea triloba | reverse complement strand
TTAACACCTTTAGTTTTGGGGACTAGAGATTTCGTCCTACCCATATAGGTATTTCGATGAATCTCTTTTCCCTCCCTCAGTTCGAAGCCCTTCAGGCTTAGGAGAAATTGCACAACAAAGCCGAAACCAACCTTTTTACTGATCGACAGATTGGCGTTGGAGACTGAGCGCATCACTTGCTGTTGGAGGAAGTTGAAGATAATATGTGCCCAGTCCAGCTTGTTGTTGTTCCAAATGGCATGGAGGATTTTGAGGAGGTCTAGACTAACCTCGTCAGTTCCGGACACCTTGCCGAGCACAAACTTCATGATTAGGTCGGCAGCGAGAGCAAACCTCTCCTTTAGGTGGTACTTGCGGAGGGCAGAGGATGCTCTGGGTGGTGCAGTCGCTAGTCGGATTTTCTCCCAGAAGGCTTGCTTGTCCAAGTCGTAATCCGATAGATGCTTGACTGCTTCCTCCGATGACGCGAAATCAAATGCCGCTCTGAGGTCACCTACAGATGTTGTGATGGGAAAATCATTAAAGCGGCTTTCGATTTTACCCTTCGTGACCTTGGCATTTGCGAACCATTCTGTGAAGTCGAGGGGGTGAA
>NC_044925.1:18838342-18842032 GCF_003576645.1 Ipomoea triloba | reverse complement strand
ACTACCACAAGAGTGTACTTCTTTCCCTTTATGCTGGGTGGATCCACTGGGCCAAATAAGTCCATGTGAAGAAGACTTAATGGTCTAGTGGATGATGTCTCGGCTTTGCTCTTGAAAGAGGATTTGATCTGTTTGCAACGTTGACATGCAACGTTGATCTGTTTGATTTGATCTGTCTCGGCTTTGCTCTTGGGCAGTCCTTCCACTAGGTTCCTCTTAGTAAGCTTGTTGATAGTTTTGAAGTTCAGATGACTAAGCTTACTATGCCAATCCCAGCATAAATCTTCCTTGCTCCTTGCTAGCATACATAGGGATGGTTTTGCAGACCTCCAATCCACTATGTACATGTTTCCTTTCCTTGCTGCTTCCAAGACGACTTCGAGAGATTCCTCGCTCATAATCTGGCATTTGCTTTTGGTGAAGATAACTTTGTAGCCCTTGTCACAGAACTGGCTTGTACTAAGGAGATTGAACTTGAGCCCTTCGACGTAGGATACTCCCTTAATAACCAGCTCATTCTTTTGAATTTCACCAACAGCTTTTGTGCGTCCCTTCTTTTCGTTGTCGCCAAATGTCACCAAGGGACCTTCGATAGGTTGGATGTTCTCTAGCAGTGTTAGATTTCCCGTCATATGTCTCGAACATCCACTGTCAATGAACCACATGTCCCTGGTGTCCTGCAAGGCAATTAAGCAAGTTTAGGTACCCAAACTTTGGGTCCTGGTGGGTTAGTGAGTTTAGGCATCCATTTATACCTTGTGCCCATTATTCCAGGCCTAGGTGCAATGTAGCCATTGTACGTTTGATAATCATAAGGAATGCTAGCAAATGTTTTAGGCCTCTTTGGTGCATCAATCAACTTAGGTAGAGACTTTTCAACTGGCTTATGCACCATGCCTTTCATACGCTGTTTGGTCATGTGAAATTGCTGAAAGTGAGGTTTCTTCCAGAAATTCTGATTCGATGACCAATTCTCACTAGATGGATAGAGTCTGCCTTTCTCCATCCGTAAGTTCCTAACTATGTGGATCTTAGACCTTCCATATTTGCCTTGAGACGCATTATATGGAATGTAGCTCTTTTTGTACTTGGAATGGCCTTGCGAGAGATAGCAAGGTGATCTCTCGATGTTGTTTACCTGGCCATTCTTTGTAGCTTTCCTATACTTTCCATTTCTGGTGTATAGGGACGGTTTATGAATAGCTACCCTGGTATTTTCTGCTGGTCCTTTATGACCTTTATTTGGTTTGGGTTGAGATCCTCCANCCTTTCTCCATCCGTGAGTTCCTAACTATGTGGATCTCAGACCTTCCATATTTGCCTTGAGGCGCATTATATGGAATGTAGCTCTTTTTGTACTTGGAATGGCCTTGCGAGAGATAGCAAGGTGATCTCTCGATGTTGTTTACCCAGCCATTCTTTGTAGCTTTCCTATACTTTCCATTTCTGGTGTATAGGGACGGTTTATGAATAGCTACCCTGGTCTTTTCTGCTGGTCCTTTATGACCTTTATTTGGTTTGGGTTGAGATCCTCCATTTCTTGAAGTTCCCAAACCATTGGTCTGTTTATTTCTCGAGAGATGGTCTCGATGGAACCCTAGACCGGTTCTATCACTTGTAGGTCTGTGATCATTCACCATTTTCTCCATAGCTTTGGAGGAATTAGAGTATGATGCTATNTGTAGCTCTTTTTGTACTTGGAATGGCCTTGCGAGAGATAGCAAGGTGATCTCTCGATATTGTTTACCCGGCCATTCTTCGTAGCTTTCCTATACTTTCCATTGCTGGTGTATAGGGACGGTTTATGAATAGCTACTCTGGTCTTTTCTGCTGGTCCTTTATGACCTTTATTTGGTTTGGGTTGAGATCCTCCATTTCTTGAAGTTCCCAAACTATTGGTCTGTTTATTTCTCGAGAGATGGTCTCGATGGAACCCTAGACCGGTTCTATCACTTGTAGGTCTGTGATCATTCACCATTTTCTCCATAGCTTTGGAGGAATTAGAGTATGATGCTATAACCTTTCTAAGATCATTTTCTGTGATCTCTCGAGTTTTGCACTCTTCAGTTAGTTGGATTATTTTAGCTTCTAACTCACTTACTTTGAGAGTTAGCTCCGAATTCTCTTTCGAGACGTTCTTAAGCATATCTCTTTCAGCGGTTAGCTTGCTGTTTTCTTCCCTGATTTTGGCATGAGTGCTATTAGCGACTGCGAGATCCCTTTTAAATGTTTCAAGCATCTCAAAGGGATCTTCATCGCTTCTGAAAGAAGAACAACGAGAGGTAGAAGTAGAGCAGCGAGATGTGGAAGTAGAGGTTACCTCATTGTCAATGGCCATTAGGCATTGATTCTCTTCTTCCTCGGTGTATAAGCAGATGAGCCCCCTCTCATCCTCTGAGCTGCTGCTGCTTTCACTGGAGCTCGACGTCTCGGACTCCTCGATTGTTCTCTCGAGTTCCTCAGCAACAAGCGCCTTTCTGCGCAGATGTTTCTTTGTATCTCCCTTGAAGCCACTTTGTGCTGGCTTCTCTTTAGGTTCCTCCTTTCTCCTGGAGTTCCTACCTTCTAGGCCTTGATACTTGCTTACCTTAGGGTAAGGACAGTCAGCCTTGAAGTGCCCCGGTCTCCTGCAGTTGTAGCATAGACCTTGATCTTCTTCCTCCATTCCTCTGGATGTGTATTTCTCATTTTTCCTTCTTGAGGAGGAAGGTGAACTTGTATTGCTTTCCGGTGTCTTCTTCATGAACTTCCTGAATTTTCTTATGAAGAAAGCAAACTGTTCGTCAGATAAAAAATCAGTGGGATTAGGATCTGACCTTGAGGAGGTGGTTGGTTGGTCCGCAACCAGTGCCACATTCCGTCTGTCCACCACGTCCTCATCTCTCGGAAACATCTCAAATTCGAAGGCTTTGAGATCTCTGAATAGTTGGTCGGTTGTGGTGTTCTTCAAATCCCTGTGATCACGCATTGTGATCACCTTCATTTCCCACTCCTTGGTAAGGCCTCGTAAGACCTTCAGGTTTAGCTCCTTTTGTGGAATCTCCTTCTCGAGATCACTGATCTCTATTGATAGCTTCATGAAACGAGATTCCATGCTGTCGATGCTCTCCCCTGGCTTCATCTTGAAGTCCTCGAACTTCTTCATGGCCACGGTGAGCTTGTTCTCCTTCTCCTGTTCGTCACCTTCACCAATTAACATCAAAGTATCCCATACCTCTTTCGCCGTTTTGCACTTTCTTACTTTTGGAAAGATGGTTTCGTCTATAGCTCTGAAGAGAATATCCTTGGCAATGTTGTCCAAGTTGTTTCTCTTCCTATCATCACTTGTCCATTCTTCCCTAGGTTTGGGGACATACTTTGGTGTATCTCTGGTTTGCTCAGCAGCCGTGTTTACCATCATGATCTTGACTGGTCCAGATGTTATAACTTCGGCCATCTCATCATGGAGGGCTGATAGATACGCAAGCATGCGTGTTTTCCAGTCATCGAACCTGCTAAGATCAAAGAGAAGATGTCTCGACAACATACTATCCATATTAGAAGAATTATCTCGTGCTTTGAAAACTTTTAAAGGATTTTTCAAAGAAGGATCTCTAGGCAATATAAACAAAGGTTTATATCGATCAGAGAACTTGCTCTGATACCAATTGTTGGTCCCAAGGGGATGGGGTACAAGTCTAGAGGGGGGGG
>NC_044925.1:18804218-18834970 GCF_003576645.1 Ipomoea triloba | reverse complement strand
GTGAATAGACTTGTATAAGATTTTGCAAATCTTTTCGACCTCTCGTGTGTATTGAACTTAGGATGTTTAGGTTCGATACCTCACGAGGTGAAGACAAAGTTTTATGCGCAGCGGAAATGTTATCCCCTTTTAGTTAGCACGAGTTTGAGTTAGTTCGAGAAGTGAGTTTATATGCAGTGCAATCGAGAGGTTAGCGAGAGATAAAAACAGTAAGTAAATGCAAGAGAGATTTTTAAGTGGTTCGGCCAACCCGCCTACGTCCACTCTTCTTCCAGAAACTCCCTGGAAGGATTGCACTAAAAACTTCCTTTTTAGTACAATATCGAGCGCTTGAGCTTTGATCACGAAGCCCGCCTCAAGCCTCAGGTTTTTCGCCCCGTTCTTGTTACTCCACCTCTCGAGCACTTGACCTTTGATCACCAAGCCGCGTCAAGCCTCAGGATCTTCACAAGACAGCTCCCAGGTTACTCCGCCTCTCCAAGGTCTTTTCTCCCGCTTCCAGTACTCCATCTCGAGCACTTGACCTTTGATCACCAAGCCCGCGTCCAGCCTCAGGTTTCTTTCACTCGGGGACAGACACTTCTTAAGAATTTCGAACCCCTTCTCTTCACTTCCCCTCTCCTTTCTTTTTTGTGTCTTTACGTCCTTATATATGAGAGTAGAGGAATAATTCCGTTGGAGGGAAAATTATTCCGTTTGAAATTTGTCTCCCATGCTGATCATGGGGTCTTGCATATTTTCAGCATATTTCATGGAGTGGTGATCTTGTAACTTGAACCTCTTTGTCTTGTAGTGAATGTTCCATAGTTCACTTTTCTTGAGTCCATGCTCCACTTTCGTCTTTTGGTAAAAGTTACTCTTTTTATATTCCCATTATTCCTTGTTTGTAGGGAATCAGACCACTTCAGCATTGGTGCACCTTTTGACCGTTTGTGGTGGAAATCTGACGTGTCATCCATTTCCGCCCATTTTGAAATCTTCACGTTCGGCACCTCTTCATTATTCCATCTCCATGATATTCTTCTTCTCCAGACTTTAAGTATGACCGTCCTTCAGCTTTGTTGGAGAATTGTTAGTGTATCGAGACCAAGGTTGATATCTTGATCGCTTGATGTCTCGAACTCAAATATCGAGAGGTCTATCTCTCGAACTCTGTTTATGTCTCGAACTGGATAACTGTATCGAGAGGTTCTACCTCTCGAACTCTGATTATGTCTCGAGACTTAGTTGATGTCTCGCAGACCCTTATTCCTCCAGTGTTGTCCCATGCCTTCTTCTGATCTGTCTATATGATTACAATACACGAGACTTCTAAGATGTTCAAACAAATTTACCTCAAGCTTAAATATTTTCCGAGTTGAGCTCAAAGTTACTCGGTTGTATTTTCGCTCTTGGTTTACTTGTCGAACTTACAGCGTTTTTGCCTATGCATCGAGACTTGGGGATTTCTACTTAACAGTTGGTATCATCAAAACCTATTACATGATGTTCCTAACACCCATCGGGTCCTGGAGCTTTAAAGGGTGCCATTTCAGATAGATCTTTGTGAACCTCGACCATAGAGATATCCCTGTTAAAAGTTGTCCAATCGACCTCAGGCAGGACAGGAAACGCCCCTTCAAGCGTAAGAGCGTTCGAACTGCGATCATCACAGGCAAAGAGGTTAGTATAGAAAGTCCTAACGTGGCATTTGAGGAGGTCGTGATCACTGATCCAAACTCCAGAATCATCCCTAAGGGACTGGATTTTATTACGAGCCCTCTGAATGGTAGCTGCAGCGTGGTAATAAGCCGTGTTACGATCCCCTGAAACAATCCATTCTTCCCTGGATCTTTGGAACCATATGAGTTCTTCCTGGTACAATATATCGTGATACTCTGCCATTAGTTTATCCTCAAGCTTAGCAAGGCTGTCGTGGTAATGTCGAGAGAGGCTTCTCTGCACCCCTCCTAAACGAGCCAGGACAACCCTCTTACGGTGGTTAATGCTGCCAAAAACATCCCGATTCCACTTGGTTAGAGCCTCCGACGTTCTTGAGAGGTTATCTTGGAGAGCATTGTGCGTCTGCCAATTCTGTTGGACAACCTCTTGTAAATACTTAGAAGTTAACCACGCCGCTTGGACCTTGAACCTAGGACAACCTCGAGTACTCGTACCATCAGATAAACGAATAAGAAGCGGCACATGGTCGGAGGCAAGTCGTGGGAGGTGACTGACATTCGCCTCAGGAAAACGGTGTCTCCAATTGAAATTGCGCAATGCCCTGTCTAGTCTGGTACCTTTAGTCGGCCCGGTGGATAGATTTTTGATCCAAGTGTACTTTGGTCCGGTAAACCCCATGTCGATGAGACCCTCATTCTGAATCTAATCAACAAACTCCGAGCCCCGTTGGGATGAGATCGCACTGTAGTTGTAATTGAAATTGCACAATGCCCTGTCTAGTCTAAACCCCATGTTGTTTCGTCTCGACTTATCACCGAGTTGAAGTCACCAACTACTAACCAAGGACCTGAAATGCCACGTTTAACCATGGATAATTCACACCAAAGCTGATTCTGGAGATGACGAGTCGGACTCCCATAAACAACCGCGTAGTACCAAGAATCCTGGCCCGACGAGTGTACCTGCAACAGTACAAATTGAGGGTGAGTGTGAGTCACAGAGATCTGCAAAGGAGTGTTCCATAATACCCAAATCCCACCGCTGAACCCCACCGCCTCTACCTGGATCCAATCCGAGTATCCCAATTTAGAGCAAATAACATTTGCCTGGGAGCCCGAGACTTTTGGTTCAACGAGGCCCAGAATATCCGGCCTATGAGAGTGGATGATAGATTTGAGAACGCAGTGGAACGCTTTACCACCCGCTCCTTGACAGTTCCAAATTAAAAGATTCATGGAAACCAACAGAGGACAAAAGGAGCACAGAGAGACAAACAGACAACACGAAAAGCAATTAGGCAACAAGGCCTGCATTATCCCCCTTGTCCAACAGAGACTTATGCTGCACTTCGATGTCCATGATGACATCTCCCTCCGCATCAAAACTTCTCGGTGGGTCCCCATGGTGCTCATTCACTGGTAGGGTATCAGCACGATCCACGACCGCGTTGCAATCATCAGTATGGACCATAAGTGAGCTAATTACCCTACCCCCTTGAGCTCCACGAATAACTACATGCTCGTCCTCTTCCGCGACCTGTCTGGAATATGACCCAGTCGACCTTCTACTCTGCACTGATTCCATCATCGCTGGTTGCCCTGATCTTGATCTAGAAGGATCGTTCTGGATTGTTTCTCATTCACAATTACATTAGCCCTCCTAGATCTCGCTTCAAGGCCAGTGGGCCCTGATTCAGATTGGATGTTCCCATCAATTCCCTCCCTAGTCTGATCATCTGCTTCTGGGGCCAACTCCGGCGTCGTCGTTTCATGGGCTCCCATATTTTCATCACTTTCCAGCCATGTGAAGCGAGAGCCATTCCCATGCGCATTAACCCGGACTTGTCTAGAGGTGGCGTTCTGCGCTACAGAATCCACCAGCCGTCCATTCCCAACAGCCCTCCCCTGTTGTCTCCGTTCCCTCCGTGTTGCAATCATCCACGGGCCATAAGGGTGTTCATCTCTGCACACTTCTCCATTCTTCGAAGTACCAACGCCTAATGCTACCGGTGGCGTCTTGTCTTGTGCCAGGCCATTGATCCCCCCTTCTTGAACAGGACAACCCGACTCACCACTCTTTGGACACGAGGGACACGATTCCTGGCGATGCCCATATAAGCCACACGAGAAACAAACAAGGTGGATTCCCTCGTAAGCCACATGCCAAACCTTGTCCTCCAGCGTGAATCGTGAAATTAACGGTTTGGAAATGTCGACCTCAACACAAACCCTTGCAAATTTCCCCTTTGAAACCAAACTGGTCGTGTGGTCCACACGAATAATGCGTCTGGGCTTGTTTCCTACCTTCTTTAAGCATAGTTGATTATAGTATTCGATAGGGAGTCTAGGGAAACGAACCCATACCAGAACCTTCTCCGTGGTGTCCACAATGGGATCAAAATTCGGCACCCATTCTTTTACTATCAAGTAATGGTTGAGAATCATCCACGGGCCCTCGTACTTGGCAAATTCCAGATGCTCTCGCATCCCAAACTTAACCAAGAAGTAATCGTTGTCCAGAGCAATGAGTTCAAGTCTACCATTGGGTCTCTACATTGAGGTTAACCGCGCAGCAGATATGCATACCCCACTTTGCGCCCCATCACTTTGATAATCAGAGTTTGGCGCCAAGGTTCCCGGATTCGCTCTTTCTCCTTCGCAGAGAGACGGATCGTCGGGCAAGTAGGGTCATCCTCATCTAGGGAATTCTCATCTTCCTCCTCCGAACCCTCGCCGTTCGGGTTCGCTAACAGAAAAGGCGCAGTATCAGTACCCTTACCAACGACCATCTCCAAATATGATCACGGATTGTTGAATCCAGTAGCAGATACTGTGACAGAAGGTCGTGCCTCCGATACTTGAGTATTCGCCATCGTAATCGGGGTTTCTGGGACTACTTCCACCTGAGCTGATGCAGCCTCCTCGTGAATCACATCCTCCGCGCTCTCGGATGATAGAGCCCCCATCGATCCCATCACACGAATCCCCGATCCGTCTTTGGCCACCCCACCGTCCACGATCTCCATCGTAGTTGAATCAGGATTGCCATCGCCAAATTTGGATTTCTGCTTCGTTCGAGAAGATCATCCTCGTCAGAGTACCATTGGGTTGAGAGCGTTTTGGAACTCATCGTTTTTTCTTTAGGTTAACTTAGTGTTAAATTTAAGAAGTTTTTGAGCGAATTGATTTAATTGCATCACTTTAAGAAGTTATTTATTAAATTACATCAAAATGAGAAATTAAGTATGAATGTTAAATGCATGAGAGTGTAGCAAGGTCCGTCCCCAACTCCCTATTTATTAAACATTGGATATCATAATCTTCAGTGCAGACTGCAAAGTGAATCCTAATACATAAATTTTACCAACTTATTTTTTTTCTCTCTTTTCTCCTTTTTCTTTTTGTACAAATAAAATTGATATATAAAGTATATATCATTAACAAAATTTAATTGAGATTTTAAATGACACTCATATTATTATTATTACTAGTATTTTCACCCGTGCGATGCACGGAATGTATTTGTTATAATATATTAAGAATATTTGGATTGATATATAATTATATAAATTATAACATCAAATATTATATAGTACAATTGAAGATATGTTTTGGATCGGTTATGTTTTCTGATCTTATCCTTGTTTGAATTTCAGGAAATAATTGCTTAATTAATAGCTAATGTGTAGATGTACGCATGCGGTGCTAGAACTTTAGAGATTTTATATATCATTGTTTAGTTTTATAAATCATACAATATCAAACTATTTAAGAATTTAGGAGTGTGTACTTCTAATAGATTTTCACCGTCTGGTTCTACCTTATACAAAAAGTTACAACTTAAATATGTTCGTCCTTTTGCAATATTCATGTCGCACATGGACTGATTAATTTGATCAACGACATCTAAAGTCGGCGAGCGGATCACTGACATTCCAGCTGCGACTTATCAAGTGTGCCATATCTTGAGCTTGAAATTTTAAAAAAATCACTTTTAATGTAATTAAAGCATTGAGTCATAACTATATTGACACTGAGATTTTAATTTTATAATCTACATGTATATATTTTGTGATTTTTTTCAATGTAAAACATATTGATTTTACCAATCACTAAATTTCAAAGTGTTTCGGATTCCCATGTATATATAAGTAAAACTCACTTCTAAAGCCTTTTTTTTTTTTTGTTAATATTTCATATATATAAAGCAAGTCTCTGATTATTGTGAGAAGTTAGTAACCTTGAGTCTAACATACAACATAAAGCTAAGCATTGCGTGATAGTGGGTATTAACAAAATTCCAAAATATAAGACCATTCAAGCATATAAGCATGTTTCGAGCTTGTTTCTATGCTCTCAAAATTCAAATCATCATAATGGCATCAGACAATAAATTAAACAAAAATATATCAGAATGTATGAATCATATATCAAAATTGTTAGTCCAAACTTCACTCCAGATTACCAAATGGAGTGTATGGCTTTTTGGAATTATGTCTATCCAAACTATTGAAATGCGATGTCCATAACCGTTGATTAGCAGACTACTCATGCTTCATATTTCATCAAAGTATCTGCTTCTTATGATATTATGATTTATAACATATAAAAATCGACAAATAAACTATATTATGAGCCTTCCTTGCATTCAACACATATCACAAAAATTCTGTACTCTAAAATAAGTGTATAAATGTAATATGTAGATAATTAGCATTGCATTATATATCATTAATTTAATTACTTGTCTGTTAGTTATTGCAAGATCTTAAGGTACACTTATATTTTGATATTTAGTAAGTATAACTATATTAGAGAAAAATTCACTTGGGAGTAATGGGATAATCACTTGAGTGATTGTTGGTTGACCATAGAGCGTTGATATTCTCTGAGCAAATAACTATTGGAAAAAATAATATAAAATGGCATTTTAGTGGCTATATTGTGGTACAAATATATGTGGGGTCCACTTTCGATTTGGATCAGGTCAAAGTGGATTCGGGTTCATAGTAGTTAGACGAAAAGATTGATATATTGAACGCTAAAAAGGGATAATGGGTGAATGGAAAATTGGTTCTCAAAGTTGACCTATTTGAGTTAGAAAAATGGAGAGAAAAAACTTACAAGTAGCTTTTGTCCCACATTGGTTTGGGAAGTGGGTTTGCACAACAACTTATACAAGAGTCTTTCTAAGGCTTATTGAATTGTATAGCATAGAGACCCTTTCTCGCGCGCAGGAGGTGCAAATCAAATCCCATGATAAACTTGAAAAGGCTTGACTCGTGTGCGCCAACACCTGCAGGCAGGCCTGGCCTTGTGGGTTGAGTTAGAGAAATATATTAACTGTATTATTACGAATAAGAAACAAGGCTGAGTTAGAGAAATATATTAACTGTATTATTACGAATAAGAACGTAGGGAAGAGTATATATTTTCTTAGGAATGTATTACAATATTACGCAAACCTTAATAGTATAAGAGTGTTTTGGGCGGGAAGTTAAAGTTGAGGATATTGTTTTTATTAATAGTATAGATTGCATTGCAGATAAATATATGTACTATATTATTACGATTAGTAATTTTAATCTAGAATTGTATTACGAATAGGAACGTAGGGAAGAATATATTTTCTTAGGAATTGTATTACCATATTTTAATATACAATTGTATTACGAATATAAATTGTATTACAATATTACGCAAACATTAATAGTATAGGAGTGTTTTGGGCGGGAAGTTAAAGTTGAGCATATTGTTTTTATTAATAGTATAGATTTTCAATTTTTTACATAAATCTATAGCTATAAAGTCATTACTACTTTAGATACATAAATTAACTGCTTTAAGTACATAAATTAACTACTATGAGTACATAAGTTTAATATTATAAGCTCATAAATTTACTATTACTTTTTTTTTGGTAAAGGAAGACCCGTGGAAAAAATGAAAAAAGTTACAACTACCAGACTCTCTAAATTAAAGCACTATGTGCATCAGCAAGTATCAAGTTCTCTAAAGCTTCAGGAGGATGATCAAGAACAGACGTGCCCCAATCTGCCGCTTGCCCTAAGTTTGCTATAGATTTACTATTAAATTGTGAACCTATAAATTTACTATTATAGATTTATAGGTACATAAATTCAATAATGTAAATACGACAAATTATACCGTGCACCACGGTGCACATAGCAATGTGCACCAAATACGTAAACGACGTCGTTTTGAGCATTGTAAACTAAACGTCCGTTTTTTTGGAAATCACGTTTCCCGTTTTGGCCGATCTCTGTAATTATGTTAATATTCTGTGTATTCCAGGCAATCATTCTGTGTATTCTAGGCAACCGTTCTGTGTATTCGAGACAACCGTTATGTGTATTCATGTTAGTAACACATGTTGTGATGTGTTTGTGCATTCGAATGTTTAGGAGGATGAGTTCTGTGTATTTTGTGTTAATATTCTGTGTATTCATGTTATTAACATAGGTTGTGATGTGTTTGTGCATTCGAATGTTAGGAGGATGAGTTCTGTGTATTTTGTGTCAATATTCTGTGTATTCTAGGCAAACGTTATGTGTATTCTAGATAATGATTATGTGTATTATAGATAATGAATTCACTGGAGTCATTCGCGTCCGCGTCCACTAACATCTGTGTATTTTGTGTCAATATTCTGTGTATTCTGGGCAAACATTCTGTGTATTCTAGGCAAACGTTATGTGTATTATAGATAATGAATTTCCCTGTAGTCATTCGCGTCCGCGTCCACTAACATCGAAACGACGTCGTTTACGTATGTGGTGCACATTGCTATGTGCACCGTGGTGCAGGGTATAACGATTGTGTAAATACATAGATTCACTATTTTTGGTGTTATTTTTATGTGTATGTAATATTATTTTTAAGTACCTCATACTTTTTATCATCTTTATATACCTAGGTGGACCATATAAATATAATTTGCCATTAAACATGGGCAAAATATTGTTGTTTGAATTGGTATTTTAGAGATCTATATCAATTTTCCACTTGAAAAGCCTTATATATCGTTTGGTTTACATGGAAATTGAGAACAAATAATAAATAATATGCAATTGGGTCATTGAACTCAACAAAAATTATAATTAAGTTTCCAAACAATGAAAAATAATGCAATTTAATCTAAAATGACATGTTAACTTGGTTGCAGTTATCGAATTTTAAATTTTTTTAATCTTTCTTTATATATAATAAAGTCAAATCCAATGACACAAAATTTTTTCCTCCAAAAATATGAATGGGCTGCAGCAATGGGATAGATTTGGCCTAGAAATTTTCAAAAAATGTAATTATATACTGGCCGAACATTTGTTATATTAAAATTTTTTTATTATGTTATATTATTTAGTGTCAATTGATTTATATTTTTTTATTTTTGTAATGCCAAATATATATATATATATATAACACAAAGATGCAAGTTAGAAAATACGTACAAATTTATAAATTTATGTAATCATGAATTAATTTCTGAGTAGTAATTCTTATTTTAATTACAAATATTTATATTAATAATTACAAATCAAATCAACATAATTATTAAATTAAAAATCATATATATATATATATATATATATATATATATATATATATATATATATATATATATATATATATATATAAATTAATAAAGCTCATATCACATTTTGATATATAAAATTTAATAACACTATATAATTTAATATTTTATCTTTTTAGTATGTGCGTCAACAAATGTCGTACTTATATATATATATATATATATATATGTGTGTGTGTGTGTGTGTGTGTGTGTGTTAATATTTTAATAGTTTGTAATTTTGATTAGTTTTTTAATAATTTACAAAGAAAATTTTAATAATTTTTAATTTTGATTAGTTATTTTTATGTCAAAATAACGTTTGATTTGAAACCATAACATTTATACTTAAAATTTTCATACCGTGCATCGCACGGGTAAAATACTAATTTTATTATTACATTTATACTTAAAATCGTTAACCACGTCAACATGTTACTAACTCATTTTAGGTTAAATTGCATTACTTTACATTGTTCGGAGACTTAATTATAATTTTTTTGAGTTCAATGGCCGAATTGCATTTTATTGTGCAGTTGGATGGCCTATTTGACCCTTATTCCAATAAATTGTTATTATTATTATAACTTAAAATGAATCACATTGCATAGATTATAATATATTATAAATTAATAATAATGATGAAGTTATTATTATTTTTATTATTTATAAATAATAAATTAAAATGAATTAGAGTTAGGAAGAAGGATAATTTGATTAAGAATTGTAATTCTCCCAACCAAATGTGTACTTGCACTTGTCCAAAAGGATTGACCAAGTTGAGCATTATTTTAATACCTAAAGTCACAAATTTGATTATTTATAACACCCTCTTGGTCGAGTCCAGTGTAATTTATCTTTATTATATAATTTATTTACGAGCTATTATGCAAGAGAGAATTTACCTAATACACACCCTCATATAGTAGCTATAGATTTCTCGCCTCATCATCATCATCATCAAAAAAAAAAAAAAACAAAAACAAAAACCATCACCCAAGGTTATTTATTCAAACACAAAATATGTAACAACAATTTTAAAAAGAAAATGAAGCTCGCAACCAAACACATTCAACTTAGCTAACAAGACACAAGTGACACAACCACAGCGTTGAAGAAGTCACACAAATGATCAAAACGGGGAAAGCTAAAAGCAGTGGCAATCTCAGGTAAGAGGTATCCATTGCAGCTCAATGCCATAGTGCCATGCATGAACGTTAACATCTCCTGGATTCAAATCCACCACAGATGTATAAGCAGTGCACCCTTCAGCCCTGACCCTAATTCTATGAGAAGTCATAGATGCATCTTTCAAGTAAGAGCAACAAAGTGTATCCCCACACCCTCTCCCCTCACCCACCCCCTCAAACAATCTACATGGGCTGCTCAAAGAACAGTTCAGCGGGGAAACACGAATACCCTCCGAGCAATTCAATAACATTACAGTGTTGCGAGAAGATATGTTGAATGGGGAGTTTTGGTCGATCGTCAAGCCCCCTAAACTTAGATCAGAAGACATGCAAGTGTTTGTTAGTATCATAGGAGGGCTGATAATGAGTCTCGAGGCACTCGGGTCTATACTTTGGATTTTGTAGTAAAATCCCGTTTCTGATAAGAAATTCAAAACACCTTTGTTGCAGTAAACCCTATAGCTCGGGTTCCCACAATTATCACCGGTGCTAAGAGGGTAAGGCACATCCATAGTGCCACATTTAGGGCAATTATCATATGCTATCACAGAGGTTAATGAAAGAAACACTAGAAAAAGAACTTCTTGCATGGTAATAAATAATTATGATGTTTAGAGAATGACAACAAAAACCACAATGAGGCAAGAGTAGCTTGGATTTGAGTACCTATTTATAGAGAGGCATGCCATGTTTTTAGTATGCATAAAATAAACAATGGTAGCAGATGCTTTGAAGTGGGCATCATTATCCTAGTGTTGAATGAAATGGTTTCCAAGTGTCGGTTCAAAATTTTAAGCTGTGGTATAAAAAATAGTAATCATGATGCAAATGGACATTTATCACCTAATTTCTAGAAACATGAACCATTAGCTTATTAGTTGTCCCAGAATCAAATTACTCAAACCTAAATTCAAGTAATACACACATACAATCTCCTCTTTACTTTTTACCATTAAATCAATCAGCAAAGTGATATTGCACAAAAAAATACCTTGGAAATTCTAAAATAGATGGTAACTAATTTTACTGGACCTTTCAGAAACTGTACAGTAGGTGACAAGTCAAGTTAATTCTGCCAAACCTTAACACAGTTCAACTGAAAGCTGGAGAAGCAAAAAAGATGTTGTGAATTTGTTAAATAAGTACAATGAAGAACCAACATATTTAGTTTTGGGTCTTACAACAAAAGCATTACAAGCCAGAAATGTCTATTGTTAAATTTCATATTAAATTGCCATAAGAAGTTTAACATAGAAGAAGGTTAATAAAAAAGCCAGAGTGAATGAAAGTGCTTGAGAAGATATTGTACATCCTAGTGCTTTCTGAAGTGCACTCAGGGACCATTTACCCAATCAGGGCAGCCCATTCCCCCAATGTGGCTTATACTGACTCAATTAAAATAAAATGTCTTAAACCCAATCAGGGCAGCCCTTTCCCCATGAAATGTGGGGATTTTTCTTTTGTTTTTAATGCACTGACATGGAAAAGATAGTTGTAAGATTTTAACAAATGGTATTACGACAACATTTGGAACATCAACAGCTTAAATAAAAAACGAAAATCATTCATTGGAACAAATGTTATGACAATCTTATAAGTGGTAGCAGGATATTTTACTTAAATAGCTATAGCAAAATTCATTGGAACAAATGTTATGACAATCTTATAAGTGGTAGCAGGATATTACTTAAATAGCTACAGCAAATAGCATTCCTCCAGGACTAAATATTTACTATACACAATTACACATGGTCCAATGATTTGGTGCAGTTATCAATACATATTAAAGCAAAAGATCAGCTCCAAAGGCCTATATCGCAACAAAATTCTTATGGAGGAGCATTTTCATATGGAAACTCATCAGAAACTTTCCCAAAACATTTTTAGGCTGTTTCCATAGTTTAAAAAAAAAAATTAAAACACATTTTCTAAAAGAAAATGAGATTCGGGAGTCTAATTGAAATAATAATAATAATAATAATAATAATAATTACTCATTATTATTATTATTATTAGTATTATTATTATTATTATTATTATTATTATTGTTATCATCATCATCATCATCAAAGGTCTTACTCGCTCCAACGCCCTATATTTTTTAGAGTATATATAGCCCTATATACCCTTATTTTATATTACTTTAATTATAAACTAGTAAATACCGGAGTAATTAATATTTATCCATGTTTAAAGAAAAAAATATTTTAAAATGTACCCAGTACCCCTATTTTTTTTATGTTTGCATGTTTCCCTTGGATTTCAGGTCCTACATTTTTTTAAATTACCATTTCCCAAGGTATTGTAACCTGTTTCCATGCTATTTAGCCAAAGGCCAAATAATCTAACTTGTACAAAATATTTTCATAAACTGCCATGACAGAAACAGTACATCCTATTGACCAAATTTGAAAGATATCTCTAAAAGTAACTGATTTCTTAATAAAAATCTGGATATTTGTAATAATACAACACAACTCATACTCCAAATCAACTATTACTGGGTACTAGAGAAAGGCTGTAACTACTAAGTCATAACTTCTTTCCTTTTTTTTTTTTTTGATCAGGTGAAAATATGATATACAATAGAACTACAAATGCTAGGACCATGGAAGGACAATTAAATGAACAGAGGAAGCAATCTAAGAATCAATTCCATTCATAAGCAACCAATGGGCTTCAATCAAATCTAGCATTCTAGCAGTGTCTGCAAACATCAAAATCTATTAAGTCCTTGCCATGTAATAAACACAGCTATCAGAAACTTAAATGAGATCCAAGATTCATCCAGGAAAGGTTTTCTTATTCTTTTTAAGGATTTTTCTATAGTGGAGCGACATAATGCTTGAAGAGAAGTAGGGCAAAACTGAAAACTAAGAGGATTTTCATACTGACCAGTGACCAATCTAATGCAAAATTGAAAAGTTGGAGACATTTCTGAAGAAAAGCAAAGTGTGCTAAATTTCAAGATAGAAAACAGAGCTTTTGTTGGGGAGGAAGGATCAATAATAAGACTAATATGAAGCCACTACCATTTTTTCTCATTCCAAAAGGAATCCTGCATACTAATATGAGGCCACTATCATTTTCTCATTCCAAAAGCTAACCTATTTACTCACAAATTAAACCATGAAAGAACTTTATTTGCAACTTTGACACAGATAACATGAGATCGCCTTAATGTCAAATTGTCAATGAGGAAATGTATAGACGCATCCGCTGGACCAAAAGAAGAAAGGCTGTTCTTTTCAACTGTTTCCCCTCTTTCCATTGTTCAACAAAAACAAAAAGGAGGAAAAGTGCATGCTTTTCTTTGAACACAATAAGATAAAGTAGTTAATAGCTGTTGGGAAAGATAATATTCAAGTTGTAAATGGAAACAGAAAATTAAAATTCTTACGAACTACAAGAATATACTTCCCAACAATAGCATCATTTGTTCATTATGAGTAGCTCACCGTTAAAACCTTAAACAATTCTTGAAGGGGGCTCCACTAAAGCAATCCTACACCTGCACCAAAAGATGGGAAAATAAGTTTAAAAAAATGCAAGCAGTGCAGCAGTAGATCAGGAACATGTATATGCTTTCATTTAGTAAAAAACCTATCTCAATATAACATGACAGAAATATTCATCATGCAACCAACAAAAAAAAAAAAAGGACTTACGCAGCTCATCAAAAGATATATCACTGACATTTTCTCCTGCTTTTATAAGGCGAACCCTTCCTGCAAAAAGAACACATGAACTAGTATTATGTAACAATATGTCTTTCAAATGAGACAACACATTTTATTTTAAGGTGTAAAAAACCAATTCTGTACCAAGGACAATAGCTATGTTCTCAGAGGTTGATGTCAGTACATAGTTAATGGTTATGAGATATACACATTTCATTATGGTTTCAGTGGAAGTTGACAAGTGCCAAAATTATGTATGACTTGGTATAATGGTATATTTTCTTTAATTTTCCATATTCTGCACTTCATTATGGTTGCTGTAAAGGACGATATTCTCACTCTTATGGAGAATATCAGTGTAGTCAACTATCTCAAAAGGCAAATTAGGGTGGCATTAATAACTGAAAATTTGGGACAAATTGATAATGTGTTAGGAATGGAGAGAGATAGAGAGAGACAAGATTGCCACCATTCCTTCCGCTTGTGTTTGCAGACATGAATGCACTTTGTAATGGATTATTTTTTATGAAAATATCATTATTCAAAAAGATAGAGTTAAAGAGTTACAAAGACCCAACAAATAAGTAGGCGATTGTCAACATATTTGTTCTGTTTATTTTTATTTTTTTGAAATTAGTTTTTCAAAAAGAAACTAAAAGCATAAGCATGTTGACTTTTATATTTTATCCATAAAGTAATGCTGAGCTGAGAAAGGGGTTGGTGGGGTATGCCAAGAGAAGTAGTTTAAGTGTAGTACACTGAGGTAGTTAGGGCAGGAGGGAGTGATTAGTAGATACTTGTTAAGGATTAAATTGAAGTAAGCATAGGATAATATCAAAGGAGATGGGAATCAAAGGAGAGGGGTGGGTGTGTAAATGTGTAATAGATTGGGAAAGTGTGAATGTCAAACTAAGGTGAATGTAAGATTGGTCAAGAGAAGCGTGATGGTGTAGGTGGGGGTGGGGTATTGTCAAATACTATGGGTACATTGTAAGAGGAGTCAAAGAGGTGGTTGGTTGATAGCATTACCTCAAACATAAAATAGAAAAATTATGTGGAAAAGCAAGCCACTGCTTTGTAAATGTTAGAAAATAAATAAATAAATAAAAATAAAAATAAGAACAAACCAAAAAAAAAAAAAAAAAACATTACCAAACATTATTTTTCATTTTTCTTTCACAGAATCTCAAAACAAAATATTACAAAACAACTAAAGCTCCATATGGTTTTACTTTATAAGGGACTTGGAGGAAGTTCTGAAACCAATGTGCCATACCAATTAAGACCTAAGGATCAATCAAATAAACATATACCTCCAGTTTGTACTTGGTCAAGTAGCATATTAGAAAACTAATGTAGACCTACAGATCAATCAAATAAACATATGTCCCCTATTAGTCTACATGAACCAATAAAATATGAAAATGACTTTACAAGTTTACTCGCACCAATTGCAAAAAAGTGAAGGAAGAAAGAAAGAAAAGAAAGAAAAAAAAAAAAAAAAAAAAAAAAAGAGTATGTACAGCAATATGCATTTTGGTCAATTGGTTCACTTTAGGAATATTGAATGCTGCCTTTCATCATTCTCTTGAGGGGAATTGGTGCATCTCAGCATTTCATACTATTGTGTGCCGATTTTCCTCTTTTATTTTAGTAGCATATACCCTAGTAGCAGCAGGCCATGTACTATTATTGGATTTATTGCCCATTACAAACATTTTGGAAGCCTCAATGAAAAAGAAGAGTATGTATTCCTCTTCTGCAAGATATTAACCCATAACCACTTCGTAATGATCAAAATCCTACAGTATCAAATATAAGCTGTTGACTTACCATCCCGGCGCACACAAATTTCTGGTATGCTTTTAACTTCACCATTGATGCTATCATTGTAGACTCTGGTTTCAATGTCACCCTCAACATAAACAGAGGAGCTGAAATGACTTCACAATTTAGAAGAAGAAAAGAGAGGTAAACTCAGATTCATTTTATAGAATATGTTAAAAATAATAAACCCTACTTTTTAGTAAGTTGTTGAACTGCATAAGCCCCAAGCATATCATTGTGTACTGCAATGCGATGCCACTGAGCTGGTTTAGGCAAGTCCTTGTCTGCTATTACTCTCTGATCAAAAAGGCCTCCTGTTCCAACTGTAAAGATAGTTACAGTTCGTCCATTTCTCAATATCTTCTGCACAGGAGCTTGTCCAACTTTGCCACATATAATTGCCTGTGAATTGGGGTGGGGTGCAGGAGTAGTTATTTCACTTATTTGAATGTAATTCATCACTCGATTACTCGAATCAGATATTCAGATAAGAACTTTAAAGCTGCCATGCTTCATTGCTATACCGCCACACTTCACGTTTCAACGAGCAAATTCAAAAGAAATGCAAACACACGGTTTGAATGCCATGGACTTTATCACATGATGGCCTTAGATACTACTCCATAAAATATGAAATATGAAAATAAACTCCAAACCTAGAAGAATTAAGATCAATTTGGAATGGATTTACAGTGCCTCACGTCCATCATTAACATAATTTAGATCTTTGAGTATTCAAAATTCAATAAAATCCCACATAACATTCAAAACCTTCCATGAAGGAGTAGAGCCAAAAAATGCAGATAATTTTGCTACTTGGTAGTTGGGTTGTATCACATCCTTAGAGATGGAATACTCCAATGCATAAAACTGTTGTGATAAATCAATAGCATAGCATTTAAGTCACCCTTTACTATCTATATTGAGCAAACAAAATCATGCAATGCAAACTCCAAAACAATAAGAAACCAAATTTCATTTTTACCCCTCCAATTTGATACACATACCTTGTGGACACCGCGGGAATTCCATCCTTTTCTGGGATCCACACCATGGAGCTTTATCTCCCGCCTCTCAGGTACAAAATCATTGTCATCAATTTCTACACTGTCAATGTCATCAGCATTGTCAGTGTCACTATGAAATGGACTAGTTGAGTAGAACAATCTCGAACTTCCATGTACACCCATCACTACAATTCATCAACAAACAGTCATTTCGCAGAATAGAATCACCATTTGCTCCTAAAGAGGAGAAAGGGAAAATATAAGTAAAATGCGCACCAAATATTCACCGAATGTCCTCTTAGAGCAAACTTTTCAAAGAAAAATGATTGTACATATCGCTATGAGCGCCACATTAGGGCGAGAAGTCTTTCCAATCATTAAATTATACTTCTTGAAATAAAAATTCTCAATTAGATCAAAATGACTAAAACTGCAAAATTTGTCGCACACATATTTATATGCATTAATCGTGTGTGTGTGTATATATATACATAGAGAGAATTGTACCAAGTGAAGAAGTGGGTTTCGTGGCAGGAGAGATTCGTAGGAGCTTGACGAGTTTTGATGCGGCAGAATTCATTTTGCTATGTTAGAAGTGAGAAAATTCAAAATCGTAGGCGTGAGAAGACAAGGGTATAAGAAGGGTTTTGGCGTTCCGGTCTTTAACGGGTTTGGATGGATCATGTAAAGGTCGGTTTTCTCATGATAGAGTGATAGACAAAAGAAACTCAAATAATTCAATGCTAGTATCAAACATGAGGTGTTGTTTTCTTTTAAAATTGCTGCAATTAATTACTAAAACATTAAAACCAAAAAAAAAAAAATACAGTAAGGCTGTGTTTGGAAAGTTAAAATATGATTTCTGAAAAAATATTTTTTGAGTTTCCAGTGTTTAGATGCAATTAAAAAATTCAGTCAATGGAAAACATTTTTCGCTAGGAAAAACTTAGTCATTTTCTGTCACACTCAGAACAAGATTTTCAGCGAAAACTATAAGTTTGGTTTCTGTCAGAAACGAGTTTTTTTAAAAAAAAATTTTTATAAATAATATTATTTTTAATAATATTATAAATATTTTAATACTCTAAATAAAATATTTAAAATGTTTAATTATACAAGTCTATTCATTTTCCATAAAATGAACCAAACACACAAAGACAGTTTTTTGTTGTGCAGCCAAACACGGGAAAGGAAAATATTTTCTGAAAAATGACCCATTTTTCAGAAGTCATTTTCATGTTCTCCAAACGGACCCCAATATTAAAATAATTCTTTTTAAACAAACTGCGATATATATTAATTAAAATCAAAGTCCAAAGCAGGAACAACCGAAACAAAAAGGACCCCAAAGTGGTCCTCACAGTCAGACTTGGACAAGGCTTCCCGAGCTAACAAATGGGCAACCTTATTCGCGGACCATTTAACAAACAAAAAGCAAAGGTTGGTAAACACTTCAGCTATGTCTCTAATATCATTTAAGATAAGATCAAAATAGGTTTACAGCTTCTGAGAATGAATCATTGAGATAACCTTAAACCTGTCTCAATCTGCACTGAGTCCATGTTGATCTCCTTAAGCCACTTAAGAGCTTCCCTTACTCCTATTGCTTCAGCTTCATCAGGTTTATGCACTCCAGCCCAGGGAAATTGCCTAGTAGCTATGAAATAGCTTTCGTCATACCGTAGTACAAATCCGAAACCCATCTTATTGTTGTTAACATCAAGTGCTGGGTCAACATTGAGCTTCTTCTAACCTTCTGGTGGTTTCGTCCATCTCACTTCATTCTCCGAGCTACTATTCTGCTGCACCGGCCCATAGTTAATTACTTGCCATTCATGGAGGTAAACAGAAGCATTGCTCACAACTGCATCAATGGGGATAATAACACGATTCCAAATCTTTTCATTTCTTGCTTCCCAAATCTTCCAATATATTGCAATTAGTTGACATAGGGCACTTTCATTCAAATACTTGAAATTTCATTCCAGCCAACCTAGGAAATCAAGATCATATTGGAAGGAGGTATTACCAATAGCATTCCAATAACCTTTAGCAAGTTGGCACTTGAGAAACAAATGCTGAGTAGATTCTCCTTCTTCATTACAGAGTTGACATAGATCAAGAGCTTGAACTCTCTTACTCCTCAAACGGTCATGAGTTGGGAGTGATCCTAAGTAGACCTGCCAAAGGAAGGATTTAATCTTCGGAGGCAACCTCATCTTCCAAACTTTGGTCCAAAAGGGATCAACATCAATACTTATTGGGCTCATAAGTCTCTTGTAGCAGTTTTTCACCGAATAGTCCCCCTTTTCATCATCAATCCAGATTATCTTGTCAGCACACTTGACTTCGGCAATAGGGATGCTTGATACCTTTGATTCTTAATACTTTTTCACCCCATACTTTAACAATTTTTTATAACAAAGTGCTTTAGTTTGAGTGGAATCTATGATTTGTTTGTGTGGTTTGATATTTCTAGATAAAATGGGTCACAACGAGTCATTAGGAGGCTTCTTGGAGCATAATGGAACAACTTTGGAAGCCTAGATTTCACTCAAAGAGGATCGGAGCAGCGGGACGCGAAACTGAAGGAAAGCTGAAAATTTGTTCACATGCGGCCTGGCATCCCGCCGGATGCCCCCTCATCGAATCTGCCCAGACATCCGACCTAGCATCCGGCCGGATGTCGCAGCCCCTGCACAGTATATATGCTGATTTTATGCATTTTTGAAGGAATTCCGAACCCTAGAGAGCTTAGAACTATTTTTCTTCATTTCCTTAGCATTTATTAGTTTAGTATAGCTTAGATTTACATTGGAGAACACTATTTTGGAGCTTGTATTGAAGATTTGGAAGGGATTCCAACAACTTTTCTTCATCATTAATAGAATAATAGTAAAACTCTCTTTTCCTTTTCTTCATCTCTTCTTTACATTTATTGTGCATTTATGATTTCCTTGCTCAATATTGCTATGTTTACTTTAAATATGAGTGAGTAGTCCTTTTATTGGGTTAGATTTGGTGTTTATTACTCTTATTGATGCTATTTATGTGAATATTGCATAAAGGGGATGAACACCCATTTAGGGTTCTTGAATTTGAGTTGGGGTTTGTTTTATCTTTCAATGATTAATGCGCGCTAATTGTTGTTTGTCTTTGGAAAGTTCTCTATCACAATGGGAATAGCCAACCCAATCTCAAACCCAATTTCCCTTCTATGGAAATATGGGTAAATTGGGGCTTACAAAGCTTTTGCTCTTAAAGAACTTGGGTTGATATACCATGGAAATAGGCCAACCTTTGTTCTAATCCTTGTGGGAACTTGGATTCTTAGTGCTTGCTTCAAGAATCTAGGGTTAATGTTCATCCCCCCAATTCTAAAGTTGAATGCATTAATAGAGTAATACACCTAGTCTAACCCATCTTTTCCAATAGAATTTAATCCTAGTTTAATCTTGCTTTCCCTTATATCCAAAATTCCAAAAATACTCTTTAGTTGTTATACCTTAAACCTTAAAATGATTTGCTTGAATCCTTATGGATTTCAAGACCTTGATGACTAGAGTTTAGGTGACCACTCTCTACGTGCCATAAATCTCAATCCTCGTGGTTCGACATTTACACACATTTTCACATCACCCTACACACTACATCAATGTTGTTAATCTGTTCCACTTCCTGTTGGTTGAAAAGATTCCTTAACAAATTCCCCTCCCACTGTGAATCGTTGTGATTGATCAAATCCTTCACTGTTTTCACACCAAGCCGATCTTTTTCAACCCAAGCTCCATTCTCATCCTTGAGTCCATAAATATGGTTTAATTTGTCTGCCTACGGCGCCTCACTGCATTGTGGAAGAAAGCAGAATTGGTGTCTCCCTCTTTCAACCAGAATTGTTTAGCTCTCTGCCTCCAATAATCATTTTGGTGAAGGAGAGCTTTTAGATACTGGTATTGGGCTTCCTTGAAAGCAGTAACTCCTAGGGATCCCTTCTATTATGAGTCTGCTCCATTCTGGTTCTCGTGATTAAAATTTGTCGCGAAATCTTTTCCCCAATTTCAGATAGCCTTACTACAAGACCCCAGTCTGTCTAATAGGCTCAGACCATAGGATCGATTCCCGCTCTCAACCATAACATCTCTACATATGGATCCCCACAACCAAAGGTTTTCGAATCAAAACCTTCTACTCTTCGTAAGATTAATATGAGGAAGAATTTGAAGATGGATAGGCATATGATCACTCATGATAGCCGCTATCGAACTTGTTTGTGCCTGTTTAAACTGTTCACTCCAAGAATCCGAGACCAGGACACGATCGAGCTTTGCTTCAACCAGTTGGGTTTGCCTTTCGACCTCTCCCATGTGAATTGGTAACCCTCGAAACCAAAATCCCTTAACCCACTATCTTCCACAGCTTTACGAAAACCTTCGATTAGGTAAAGTGGTTGAGGGTTTCTGCCTTTCTGTGACCAACAGAGTCCACAGTGAAACAGCCCATAAAGCCCAATCTAGACTTAATATGTTGAAGTTTACTTGAGCCCACAAAAGTTTTAGCTAAAAATATTAAGTTGGGTTTCTTTGAGTGGACAAGATCCACTAGAACTTGAATCGTCTATGGGTTTCCAAGCCCACGATAATTCCAAGACAAAAGACTCATTGTTCTGGGTGGGTCTAATCCGCATGTCCCGCCCTTAGCCCATTTTTTTGGAGAAAGCCTGATGAAGTAAGGTCCATATCCTAAGTAGTGGGCTTAGTAGATGGGCTTTCCAATTCAACTCTTTTGCGCTTCTGTTCAACAATAATCAGCCCAACTTCATTACTACCGTTTGAAGCCTAGCCCGTGGATGAGACACCTAGAATAAAACAATTGTTTGTTGTCTTATATGGGGAATGAGCTGACACGTGGGCCACGTTACTCATTTCCGTACCCCTACTTTCCTTGAAACTTGGTACAGTACCATGCATCGTACCACCACCCTCCTCTGTCACCACCACGCTCTCCCTCTGTACTGACTGCTCCAAGCCAGCTAACCTGATCTGAGACTAGCCACCGGTTACTGGCCGATGGAGGAGGCCCGCGACTTGAAGCTCTCATCCAAGGCCCGAATTGCTTTTCCTCGTATAGGCTTGCACCTTCAAACAATCTCAGACAATACCTTTCAGTGTGACCAAATGACCAATGATTCCACAGACAAAACAGAAGTGGGGTAACCGTTCATATCAGAATGAAATCCACACCCATTCTCTCACATTCCGTTTGATTCTCATCTTACTTGTCAACGGTTTAGTAATATTGATCGTCACGCGAATACGCAAATGGGAGTTCCACCAGCTATCATAGTTGCTTTCTGCTAGACAAACAAACCCTCTTATGAAATCTCCAATGGCTTTTGCAATCTTTTCTAAGTAGAAACCAATAGGTAGGTCATGAATCTGGACCTAGAAATCTGTTTTATCCAAAGCCGTAGCAAGGGGGGAATATCTAGTTGAAGTCTGGCAAGACTAGCAGATTCTGTTCAAACGACCATGGCCCGTCATCAATAATGAGCTGAACATCAATCTCGTGGAAGAACTAAAACAAGTAGGTGTGGTTTGGAAGTTCCTTTACTGTCATTCCTCTTCTTGGACGCCAAACTGTTGCCATGGTGTCTCTCATGATAGGAAATTTGATCGCTTTGTTTTAGTGATAAACTTACCCACCAGAGTAAATATGAGATCTTCACCTAATTCCAGTGTGAACTCCTCTGGTTCATCATCATTAATCTCCAAAGCAGCGTATGCACACTCCAAGGCTTCTGATGTATCATGTGGGATCTGTGGGTATGTTGGAGGTGGAACGGGTGGCAATGGTAGAAGACTCGTCACTAGGGCTTTGGATTTAGACGATTTTCCCGAATGGTGAGACAAGAAACCATAGGGTGTAGTTTCTCCTAACTGATGAGCCATGGGAACTTCAAACAGAGGAAGGGAAGGAATGGAGAAAAGACAATGAGAATTGAGAACGAAGGAAAACATGGACCAGTGAAAAAGAAACGAAGAAAGCTTGTCACAAAGGCAAGAAATCAGAGGCTAACCATTGTGGCTAGAGAGAAAAATCCAATAGTAAAATAGTTAAATAGAGTAAATTGTCATTTTGGTCCTGTGACTATTGGGTCTTGTTAATTTCAATAGATGGCTTTCAAAATTGTTAATTTGGTACATTAACTATTCAATTTCTATCAATTTAGGTCACTCCGGCCAAATGTGACCGGAAAATTTTAGTTCACCAAATAATGTTTAATGTTAGGGCGAAACCCTAAACTAAAAAAAAAAAAACAAACAAATGTGAGGTAGTATCTTTTGAGATGAACTGTAATATCCTTTACGGAGTTCCGTTAAGACTTACGGCAGTCGTTTCTTTTACTTAATGAAACAACAACGTTTTGTGACCATGGTCCACAATGCATTGTGGACCATGGTCCATCGTATAATGACTCTTCTATGTATGGGTCTATTTATACATATTTTGGGCCCAAAGTCCTATAATGAATAAGAATCCTGCTTCATATTGGGATTCATTGTTAAATTAGAATAATAAAACCTAGTTCTATTATACTAGAAATAATGAACTCAATCCTTATTACATTATTAATAGTATGCTAATCCTTAATGAACTCTTAAGTTGCTTTGCATCCTTCTTGGGCTTCTTTGATCTAGTTGTTTTCTTGAGTCAGTCTATGTGGCCCAAGCCTAGTATACCGGCAAATTATTGTGTGGACCATGGTTCACATAGTGTTGTGTGGACCATAACAAAAAGTACATTTTTAATATATTAGATGTACATCCCCTGAATACAATGCACATTTTTAATATACTAAAAGTACATTATTTTTATACTAAATGTACATTCTTTGGTAGTATGGTCCACACAGCTGTGTAAACCCTGGTCCACACAATAATGATTGTACCATCCATCAAATACTAATGATATAAGTAAAATAAGATTAAATATAGGGTAGAAATATGAACAATTACACTTATGGATACTAACTCGAATTAATTCTAAGATAAATATATTTAGATTAGATTAGAAGTTTAGATTTAGATTGGATTAGAAGAGATATGTTTAGAATGAAATAGTAGTGTAGCATTCCCGGGAAATCCAGGATGAAATCTACACGGTCATACCCGATACCACAAGAATAGGACGTTTGCAATACCTACTTTTCCCTTAAACAACTCCTAATTAAATAGCATCTACATACACAATCACTTCAGTTTATTCAAATTCTTCTGAGATTGAGATTGAGATTGAGATTGACGAATCATCATCCTTGTATGGTTCATTTAGATGGTTGAATCCCAGTTGAGGAAGTTACTTGAATAGAGAGTATCATCATCATCGCAATGCGTAGGAAGAAGAGTAAACGAAGATGGACAAACTTTCTTCTGCCTCGGAAATTCTGCTCCGTTTTCTCTTACGCCTTTGGCTCCAGAGCATCATCGCGCTGTGAAAGCACGGAGATGGAGTCGATGAGTAGAGATCACGAGGGAGGCGATTCGTCAGGAGGCGGAGGCGGACGAGGGCGCGCATCTAAGATCGCGCGGATCAGGTCCAAATGGAGAAAACGCGATGATGAGGAGAATACGGGTTCGAGATTTTCGGCGCTGTTCGGGTTGGGGAAGAAGGACAGCGAATTCGGGTTCAATACGTGGAAGATTTCGCCGGTGAACAAAGTGGGAACAAGCGAGGATAGCTTCGCCGCCGCCGGGGATCACCGAGAGATTCAGACCCCGGAATTTAACCGGAAAACAGAAGAAGAAGATGAAGGATTAGAGCTGTGTAAGAAGAGAATACTAATGGGAGAGAGGTGCAGAGCACTCAGTTCTTCCGGTAGCCTTCACTACGACGGTAACGGCGTTTTGTTGCCGGAATTTCTCCCCTAGACAACAAATATATATATGCTTAAATTCCATCAATTTCATATCATTCCATTTGAACATGGGAAATAAAACCATGTTAATTAATTTCATGTTCGTTGTTTCTGCATATTATCCTTTATGCACAACCATGTTATTCCTATCCCTCCCCCCACCCCACCCCCTTCATAATGATTTTGCTTCACAACTCTTATCTTAAATTACCATAATATTATTAGTTCACAAATTATTCTGTAGATCCGGGTTTAAAATACACAATTATATACTGAATGTTCACCACTAAATGTTTAGAATTTGAATTGTGAACATTAAGTATTTAAATTGTTGTAAACATTCCGTTTGTAAATTGTGATCTGTACACATTGCAAGGTGAACCGAGGTCTATGGTATAACTATGATTATTAGTGAATAAATTATCAAAATTATATTAAATACCAAATATCTAAAAAGTTGAGTTAGATCAGCTGATTTAAAATTAAAAACTTAAAAGCTAGTAGTTACAGGCTCGCTACTTATGCCATGCAACTTTTTATAACAGAAAATATGTCCATGCATGCCATGATACACATTTGTTAAGGAGCAACATGACCTGAAAATAAAAAAATAAAAAATGTTGTTTTTGGGGACAACCTAAGCTAGCTAGGGCATGTAGCTGACAAGACCATGGAGTTTTTAGCACTTTTTGATAAGTTTTCCTAGATGTGATTAGGAAAGAGAAAATGGAGATGAAAAAAACAAATCTGGTTTTTAAAAAAAAACTATAAATATTTTAAATATTAGAAGATGAAATTATATATATATATATATATGTGTGTGTGTGTGTGGACTTTTTAGTCTTTTTAAAGCATTAGGACTTGCTTTAAAATCTGGACCCATTTAATTTAAAATTTAGGCTTAATTTTCTCAATTTTGGATTAATCGAGTTTCTTAAAAATAAAATTTCATCATATTTTATTTGGGTCTGTGATTATTTTAAATCACTCACATATATAAACTGATTTGGGCCAACAATATTTTTTTACGAAATTGAGAACTATATTACTTTCAATTTAACATTCAATTTATATTTTGAATTTATTATTGAATATGCTCATAAATTAAATTGCTAGCTACTTTGTGCAATTTATTTCGATAATATGATTTTATGAATTCCTATGCATATTCTGTTATATTAGCATAATTTATAGTTTTTAACTATGCGGATTAAAATTATCCTTTAGAAGTGGACCCTCGATTTATATAGACTTTTTTTTTTTAGAAATCTGGATCTTGGCTACTATCACCACATATGAATTTACCGGGTTGGTTTCAACGGGAGCAATTACTTAGAAATCCGCGAGCAATGCGATCTTCAAAGCTAAAAGCTTTATTTTTTTTCCCTCGCCACCACCTGAATCATGCCTTAAACAATGAATACCTTCCTGAAAAGGACCCTATACCTTTTAAGAAATCCCCGAAGGATAGTTTTTGACTAACAAATATCACTGGTCCTTTTTTTAGAGCACGACTTGACTGACTTAACATTTACAGGGCGTTTGGTTGGGAGGAGGGAATTAGGGGAGGAAAAGAATTGTAATTCGGTGGAATTGCAATTCAATGAATAAAGTAGGAATTGAAATTAAGAAGCGACAAAATGACTAAAATGCCCTTATGTTGTGGTAGATGTTGTAGTAGTAGTAGTAATAATAATAATAATAATAATTCTTTCAAAATAATAATAATAATAATAATTCTTTCAAATTTTTTTATAAAAAAAAAGAAAGAAAAAAGGACAAAGGGCATGAGAGGAGGGGCAAAATTGTCTTTACACCAACAAATTGCCCCTCCCCTCCGCCGAATTGTAATTCATGGGGGGTACCCCATGAATTGCAATTCATCATTTGAATTCCAACCAAACACTGTAGTTTGGGAATTCACTGAATTGCAATTTCCCCCAAACTACATCCAACCAAACAAGCCATTAGCTTTTAAGATTTTAAGTCAGTGACTGATTCTAAATCAGCTATACACAAAGTTGTGTCCCATCTTAAGTTGTGCAAGAAAGATGTTTCTGACCCAGCTTTAATTTAACAATACCTTATTCTATTTTCATACGAATAACCTTGTACATTACCAGTAGTACAAGGCAAAGAATTATAAGAAACATCCTGAGCCAATTTCCGCCCCCTTCCCCCCTTGTTAACCATAAAGCACAACCAACTGTTGATGTAAACCCATAATGCATGGTTAGCTGGCTCTGCACCCGTGCCCGAAGCACACAATGTTGCCTCACCATGCAACACTAGGAAAGGTTGAAGAAAGGGAAAAGCCGAGGTGACAGCAACAAACTCCCGGAACCCCACATACGTAGTATAATGATCCAACTCGTCGAGGACCACCACATTCATACAATCATAATTTTTGACCTACCAGCAAGTATGCTTCAAGTATGGGTGTCAAAGACTCTAGTCTCGTATGTGCCACGCCCCGAAGCTTTTTGTTACAACCTAAATTATTAAGTACACTGTTGAGTCCACTAAGTTGCATTGCACAATGCATTGTGTACCCCGATCTAAAACGATGTTGTTTTGGATTTTTTTTTAATTAATGACTTTTTTTGAAAATCTTGTTTCCCGTTCAGCTCTTAACTTATAAGATGAGTTATGTGTATTTTGTAATGATATTATGTGCATTCTCTTTAGACGTTCTATGTATTCTGGCCACGAATTTTGTACATTCATATCAATTATGTATGTTAATCACTTGAATAGTGTAAGATGAGTTATGCGTAGGTTCTTATGTGTTTGTGTATTTGGAATTATCATTTATGTTCATTATGGTTATGAATTATGTATATTATAGTTATGGATTATGTGTGTTAACTATTGGAGTAGTGTAAACACTAAGATCAGTTATGTGTACGTGTGTGATAATTTTCTATGCATTATGTTTTGACATTCTGTGTATTCTTTATCTTTACACGGATTCTATGTATTCTTTACACGGTTTCTGTGTATTCTTTACACAGATTCTGTGTATGGTATTGGAAACCAATAATGCGCAGAATTATATATTAGAATACACATAAACACTTAATAGAATACACAGAATTACTACCCTAAGTATTAGCATTTATGTTTCATGAGGTATAATATTGAAATTACTAATGTACAAAATTATATAACAAAATACACATAAACACTCAATAGAATACATAGAATCATAAGCCTAAGTATTACCATTTATGTTTCATGAGACATGGCATTCAAAACATTAATGTACATAATTATATATTAGAATACACATAATCTCTAAATAGAATACACAGAATTACACATAAGAATATACAAAATTGCACATAACGAGAATTGAACAAATGGAACGGTGTCTATCACACGTCAATTCATTTTGAACCAAGATCCAAAGTGCACTGTGGACCCTGGTCCATGATATAACGATTGCCCCACAATGATCATCTCGTATTTTTCTCTAGCCCACTGCCATGGCGATTAAAGCTTCTTAGAAACCTGCAATTTTGACTTGCTTCGTTCATTGTTGTTGACTTGACAAAAGAGAAAATGGATCTATCTAAACGGACTCTACTTAAAAATAATGGGCCTTTTGAAGGTAGATCACTTAACAAATTATTATGAGTGGGCTTATTAAGCGATGTGGACCAACTAATAACTCAAAAACAATACTAAGATTGGATCACTTGTATGCACATGAAAATTAGAATCTAATCAGTAAGCTGATTGCATGACTTGTGATTAACCTCCGCAGTAAATCTAAAGGCGGGATCCTATGAGTTTAAGATTAACCCGGTGAAACTGGGATCACCTAAGTTTAAAAAAAATATATTAATGCTTAATAAGTAAGTAGTAATCAAGAAATATAAAATAATAATAATAATAATAATAGTATAAAATAACATTCGATCCAAATCCATCTCTAATCCATGAAGCGATCTCATGACACAAGAATAACTACTGTATATTTAATTTGATATAATTAAGAATAAAGTGACGATGATACATTATCTCTTGAATTATCCCAAGCTAGCTACTTCCTCTGATGTCTTGTCTTCTGATCTACAAAATCTCATAACAGAAGCAACCCATAATTGTTTTGAATTATATTCCAACGATCCAAACAACGTGCGTGATCAAACTTATATTGGGTTGGCTATAATTAATGCGCAGATACCCATCCAATATTCCCAATAATATCAAATATTTTGTATAAATATTCTAATATCTTAATTATTGCAAGCATCCAAAGTATACTCTCCCAGAATCACTAATCCTTTCATTCCTTTGGTAGCTTACCCATAATTAATCATCTTTAATTAAAATTTTGTGATTAATAAATTAATTATTTGATTAATTCAGTTGAGATTATTCCATAATCGTTGTCACTGCACATGAAATGAAAACAAATTATCAAACGCAATTACCATGATAATTGAACATGTAACTTCTTTTAATCAAACTATAACTTCATTCCTTCCAAAAGTGTATTATATTATACTCCGTAATATTACTTGCACTCAATTTTTTTTTAATATTAAATCTTAATTTTTTTTTTGAAAACTATTAAATCTTAATTATACTCCCTTCGTCACAAAGTATAGGGATATAGACGTTGTAGTTGTGTTTGACACAATATTTTTTTTAAATATTATTGTTTTTTTAATACTAAAATCACTACATATTGTTCACCCTAATGTGAAACTATTTAAAAATTTTCAAAAAAAAAAAAATCTCTATTTTCATTGAGTGAACTGATCAACCTTTTTGAGAATTAGACAGAGCCTATGTAATATCTATTTAAAAAATTTCAATACAATAATAACATTTCAAGATAGATTTCTTCTTAACTAAAACCAATGAGGAAGTGTTTTGCTACCTTTGATGTCCTACCCAACACAAATTAAATATAATTAGTCTTAGCATGTCAGATCCTAGCGTATCTTGCCCGAGGAAACATGTGGTGTGAGAAAGAAATTATAAATAATAAAACTATATGTTTATTATTTTTATATACTCTCTGTATTTTACACTCACATATCATCAACATATATAAGTACCACTAGTATTTTATATGCGTGATACACAAAAATATATGCTTAATATTAATACTCAAAGTTAAAATCTTTGTTATATTAAAATATTTTTTAAATAATAGTGTATATATATATATATATATATTTAAATTCATAATTCTAGAATTCATATTATAAAGTATAGTTGGTAATTTTAGTAATAATTATGGTATGATTAATATTATTAAAGTAAGAATTTATAGATATGATAAATTACTAAATATAATTATGGTAATATTTAATTAAAATATAAATTAAATCAAAATTATTTCTTATATTACTCTAATATATAATGTCTACATACATTATTATCATTGAAGAATATAAGAAAAGATATTGTGTATGCATGGGCATGACAATAATAATAGCAAAAGACAATAGAAGTTATAACGGTAGAGATATATATTTTGTTCCAAAAAAATGTATAATACAACTCTTATAACATAATGTATAAAAAAAAATTAACACAGAAAAGGGGACATAAGTTAGAAATATAACATGAATTGAGACTTATTATGTTCGAAAAATGCAACATAATTCCCTACACCTAATTGTGTATTTATGAACATTGTGTAGTACTTTTATGCATACTTAATGGTGCATATTTGTGTTGCGCATTTCCTAACATTGTGTGGTGTATATTTACTACCTAGTGGTGCGGCCGCATTGACCGCACGTTAATGCGCGGCCGCACCTGAACTCTACTATATATATATATATATATATATATATATATATATATATATATATATATATATATATATATATATATATATATATATATATAT
>NC_044925.1:18741067-18803142 GCF_003576645.1 Ipomoea triloba | reverse complement strand
TATATATATATATATATATATATATATATATATATATATATATATATATATATATATATATATATATATATATATATATATATATGGGTGTGGAACTTTAATAATGTAAGAACAATTTTGTCTAATTAAAAAATAATAGTAGATGATGGATGGTATACTTGGCTTACCAATCGGACTAGTCAATCAAAAGGGTATGGGTCACATGAACCGGTCCAATAAAGTAACTGGATCAAGGAAGCCAAAGAAGGATACCCAATATGAAACAACTTAGGAGTTTAATAAGGTTGGGCTTATTATTTTATAATGCAATACGGATTATGTCTCCTATTCCCAATATAATAGGAATTGGGCTCCTGGTCCCCAATGTAACAAGGACACCTAGTATGAGACAGTCTAGGATTCATATTCATTGTTCAACCCCTAGCCCAGAATATGTATAAATAATATATACCCTCCCTCAATATATGAAAGAGGACATGCAATATTCAGTAATACAACACTAATATTCTCTCTATATGCTCATATACTTGTTTTTTTAACGGTTGTGTTGGTCAGGCGCTGACTGTCCAAAAGCCAAAAAACCAATATTGACGCCGTCTATGGGGATCAATACGAAAAGTTATGTCCGTTCCTCAAACCTAAAATACAAATTCACAAACCCTAGATCATGGTCACCACTCACCGACATGCCCGATTTAGTCAGTCAACCCACGACATGCATGAAACCCTGAACCGTCCTAATTCCAGAGCATTTTGCAGATTTTCTTTATTGCCATTTAGTTTTGAGTCACGGTTGTGTGAGACGAGTCGAATTTATGATAGTTGCTTGTTACTTAATGATAGAAATCATAATACTTATTACAGAAAATGTAATATCAGTTTGAAATAAGTAAATGAGAAAGTTTCACTTTTGATCTTATTAATTATAGAAAATGTAATATCAATTTGAAATAAGTAAATGAGAAAGTTTCACTTTTGATCTTATTAATATTGAGGTCTTGTTAATTGTAATCCACAAGTTTCAAAAATGTCAATTTAGTACCTTAACTATTCAATTTTTATCAATTTCAGTCACTCGGAAGTCCGTTCAAATTGCCCGTTAAATCCCAGCGAAATTTTTTAATTGACTTGATTTTATTTAATTACAAGGGCAATTTCATCTTTCTATGTTTATGCGAAAAAGGTAAAGTGAATTTTAACCGGAGCAGTTTTGACATAGAAAGACTATACTATAATTTAGTGAGGATTTGAGTGTTGAGTATTGAAGATAAACGTAGTTGTTAAAGCAAATCCTAATTGGTAAATGTTAATTTTGATGATTTTGCCATTGAGAAAATAGTAATTTATTTTATAGTTCTCAAATTTCATAAAAATAAGACAAATAAAAAAATATTTAAATTTGAAATTGTTTAAAATAAACGGTAAAAGGGTTAAGGGTGTGTTTGGTTCATGAGTTTACACACCAGAAATAAAAATCAAAATCATAATTAGTGTTTGGTTGACAGCTTTTTAGAACACGACTGTGGGATTTGATTAATTCTTCAATTAAAAACCTCATTTCCTAATTAAAAATGAACATCATTCCATCTTATTGGTAATCTGATTTTTATGTTTGGATTAATGCTTTTAGATTTTTGTTTTGATTTTTTTGTTCATATTTGTGCTTTGGATGCCATTATATTAGAATCAATTGTCTTAATTTTTTATTTTTGTATTTTTAAAACCTTTGTTCCCATTATAAAGTCATACATAACCAAACATCAATATTGATAATCATTCCAATTTCACCCTATTACTAAACATACAAAATACTTTCAAAAAATCATTATTACTAAATATTTAATTGTCATTTCAATTCCAATTTCCATGTGGGAACTAAACCACTGACTCTCTCTCTCTCTAAGCACAAACTCTCTGTATTATACATGTATACTGCCATGACTGTTTACTTCTTTTTGAGTTGCATGGCATTAGCGAGGGCTACACACAGAGGTTTTGGTGCATAGAAAAAATAATATAATATATAGCTACTAGCTAGCTAGCTTCCCGTGAAAATATATGTTAGTGTACTAAGATCCACCTCCTAATCCACTTTAGAGCCAATCATTATTAGTCAATTAATTAGCGGCACTATTTATTTAATTTATTTATGTTATCTAATGATAACACTTGTTTTATTATGACTTAATTTATCGTGCAAGCAGATAAAAAATAACAAACCTAAACAACTTAATTAATTGGTTTATACTTTCTACTTTTCTTCTATTTTCCGGCCACCGCCTTTGTCCAACCCACTACTCCAAAAGCCAATTGTTGTACAGTGGACCAGGGTCCACATAGTAGTATTGAACCATAATAATCAAATAAAATTGTAATAAAATTAAAATGATACTTTAGTGTTGTTATAATGAAACTAGTGTATGTGAAAAATGAAACTAAAAAATAGAGCTCATTCAAAAATGTATATTGTTAAATGAAACTGTAGTATAATTAAAATGATATTTTAGTGTTATTATAATGAAACTAGCATATGTGAAAATTAAACTAAAATCCAGAACTATACAATAACAAATGTTGTTAAATGCATATGGAGTGTAATTAAAATAATACTTTAATATTACTATAATTAAACTAGTGTGTGTGAAAAATGAAACTACAAAATAGAGCTCATGCAATAATGTATATTGTTAAATGAAATTGTAATAGAATTAAAATGGTATTGTGGTATTGCTATAATGAAACTAGTGTGTGTAAAAAATAAAATTGAAAAAGAAAGTAATATTATCAAATGAAATTGAAGTGCAATTAGAATGATACTTACTTTATGGACCACACTGCTACATCGACCATGGTCCACGGTAAAATTTGCCTAAAAAGCTAAGGTTGTCCTCATCCCAGAAATTTTACCAATTGCAAGATGATGTAAGTATGCTTTTGTATAAAATAATTTTTATTTATTTATTTTTGTTGCTTACATGTCTTACTAGTTTTTATTTTTAGAAAGCTTGCAAAAGACATTGGAAAGGACAAGAAAATGTCAGCTTTCCTGTACTTTTTTTTTTTTTTTTTTACTTTTTCTATTTTTCTTCTTCTTCTAATATATATATATATATATATTATTGAAAGTGAGACCGTTTTTAAAGTGAGAGAGTATTACATAGATGTAAAAAAAATAGTGATGAAATTGTAAATTTGATAATGTGAAAGTAAGAGTTCACTTTTGAAGGTGAAAAAGTATGTATTGTAAGGATAAAGGTAGCCTAATAAACAAAGAAAAAAAAATAGTGATGAAATTGTAAATTTGATAATGTGAAAGTAAGAGTTCACTTTTGAAATTGTAAATTTGATAATGTGAAAGTAAGAGTTCACTTTTGAAGGTGAAAAAGTATGTATTGTAAGGATAAAGGTAGCCTAATAAACAAAGAAACTAGCAAGATTGTCTTAACGGAGATTTCTTATCCTTTCAAATCTCACTATGTCTTATTGTATGAATGTGTAAATTATTGTTATATTTCTTTAGACATGATTTGAACTCTCTATTCAACTTTTAAAAATTGAAAATTCTAAATAAAAATGTATGGTTGAAATAGATTGAACTAAACTTGATTTGTTTTGGTGGAAGATACATCTTATTGGTAATTCTCTACTCAACTTTTAAAATTTGGAAATTCTAAATAGATTGAGTAATTTTTTGAGTATTATTGACTCTGTTACAATGCATTAGTATATGTTCATAACTATTTTTTCAACATACTTTCATATGGGAGTGCAACTTAGTAGAACTATAGTAATGAAGCTGGAGTAGCTTAATCTTCTCATTAGATCTATCATTATCCTTTTCAATTAAAACTTATGCAACCAGAGCGGTCCAACAACTCATTAATAAAATCTTTAATCTTTCTGTTAAAATTTTACAATTAAAACACGAGATCATTTCAATTCAACTCTCAACTAAAAATTGATTGATTCATTGACTCAAGGAAGACATTGGTCCACAATGGCTGCACATTCTAATTGTGCCACACAAGAGATGGTTGAGACTCTAAGTCCTCCACTTCTATCCAACACGCCTTTGCTCCCTTTTTGCATGTGGTAATGGTTATAGTCATTCAACAAATATGATTATGCTGTGCATCAAAGGATAAGATGCTCTTTCTACTGTTTCATCCCTCAAATGTCAAATTCCCATCATTGTCCTTTGTAAATTTTCTGCCTTTTACAACTATTTTCTACTCTAGTAAATGATAACTAATTATTGTAGAATCTTATTAGGGAAATTCAGTGGAGTGTAGTGGGAATTGCATTCATACTTAATTTGACATAATTAATTAGATTCAGTGGAATGTAGTATAGCTGCAGGGTATATGGTTATTAAACATGGTTTCTTTTTTTAATTATTATTATTATTTTTTTATTTTTTTTATTGAATGCTTGTTAACTCAATATACTTTCTCAATCTCCCACACTACCTAGTTCGATCCTATGACCTTTTTACAAGAAGAGTCACAGAGGTACTAATTGAGCACAAGCTAACTGCTTGACAAATGTTTGTTAACTTAAAAAAATATATGTAAAACAATAATTACATACATAAAATACCTTTTAATGTAATTGTTTATTTATTTTCAAATATCTAATATGGTATAAATGAAAAAAAAAAATAAAGATAAATAGTTATTGTTGCAGTTACCGTTGAAAGAATTATTTTATCTTTTTTATTTTTATTTTTAAATGTATGTGCTCCAGTTGTAATGGCATTCATGAACATTCTATCTTCTTCTTCTTCTTTCAAAACTCATGGTGAAAAGAAGAATAGAAAATAAAATTAAAATTAAAATACTTCCCGCAAAATATAATTAACAATATTTTTTTCAAATCAATAGGATAATTGCTATTATAATTAGAGTTCCAAAACGCTTCATTTTCTTTCTATATGATTTTTTTTTTACAATATTCAAATACTCTTCCACTAAATAGTAAATACAATTACCATCATTATTTAATTTCTTTGGGGACTAGTAAATAAATACAGTAAATAAAGAACTTAGTAACTAAACTATGCAACCACTAAGACTTGAACCCAGGCACACCAACTAGGGGAGGAAGACCTGACCACTTTAACCGAGGTTTGGGTAGTTGGAATTGTGCCGGTAACATTCTCCGTACGATGTTTTATAGTTTTGGATCTTAAACTGTGTTTTAATTAGCATCTTTTTGTTTATTTTCCGCCGTTTAAACTTAAAATTAATATAGGCTCTAGTAGTATATTCGGGCCGGGGGTGTTACATATGGCCTGGGTCTGCAAATGGTGATGGTCAACTTAAAAATAGGGGATGAAGAATAACACTGGAAAGAATAAAAATGTCCTTCTATTTCATGGAGGCTTAACGTCAATTTGGACATGGACTAAAATTGTCTAACTTTTATTAAGTTTGGACAAAATGTGACAAAATTTATATATGGTGGATTAAATATATCAAACGCGCAATAAGCGTAGGACCATGCACCAAAAAAAAAAATAATAATAAGCGTAGGACCAAAAATGGATTTCACTCTATTTTTAATATCCCAAGTTGATGTGAATATAAAATCAGTTCATCTGTACGTGAATCAGTAGCTTAATTGATTTGCAACAAATACATTTTATATACACTTAAAACTATATAACCTCACTTTGTATAGACTTATAGTCCCTAATATATTAAATAGTCAAAATTACATACTACGCAATTGAATAAATTTTCAAAAAAAAAAAAGTTACTAAAATTATAAAGAAAAATATGATAATAGAAATAATTAATACATCATGAGCAAATAAAAAATGCAAAATCATTGTAGATGAATAAGTGCGTGTTTAGAATGCATTATTAATATAATATTTCTTAGAACTTAATTTTTTATGATTCATTATAATTGTTTTGAAATATTGCATCTATATTGAGTAATCCGTTAGATATATTTAATAAATAAGTTATACAAGTAGATTATGTTTAGCACCCATAGCTGAAAAGCTAGCTGGGAGCTGAAAGCTGAAAAACCAATAGCTAATAAGTTAACTAATTAAAATTAAAGTGTTTGATGAAATTAATTGTTGAATTAACTTATAAGTGTAAAAAGACATAAAAAATAAACTAAGATATTAAGATTTTGATTGATAAATGGTAGATGATATCATTTTTATAAACTAATAAAAATAACAAAGTTAAAAAAAGAAAAGCTTGAAACTAAATTATTTTGAAACGCTACTTAGACTCTTGTAATAGAATTTTGAAATAAACTATTATTTTAATTCATCATATTTTACCAAATAAAATTTGTAATTTATTTATAATTTAAAATAAATTATAAGCTCTAAAATAAGTTATACCAAACAGAGCTATAACCTAATCAAAATGGTAGAAATTTGGAATTTGAAAATGTGACACGTGAAAATGACAAATTATATATTCATAGAGGAAAGAATGGAATTAAAGTGGTTCAAGTTATAAAAATATTCTTAGCGGAAATAGACGACGCGACAGAGAAGTTTCAGGAATAAGAGAGAAATCGAAACGTCATTTTCAAGTGCGCCGCGCCCATATGTAAGCGGCATGCAACCTCTCCTCCGTGTCGGCCCGCTTTCTACTCCTTCCCATCCCTCCTCAAACTCTTATGCCCACCAACTAATTTACATTTATGGCTAATTAAAAGAATTTATCTTTTGCCAAGGATCTTGTAGTCCAGTGGTATCAAACCTTTTTTTTTATACAGGAAGTGGTGGGTTCGAGCCTCAGCGGAGTCAGATACTTCATTGTAATAGAGTTAGTAGTATTTTTGGTGTTCTGATTTATACTCTTATATGAATAATGAGAGTGGGTTTGAGTTTCAATGGAGAACAAAGTTAGTAGTACTCAAATAAATAAATAAAAAAATTATCTTGTGTTTATTTCTAGTTGATGTTTTTTCTGTATTGAACATTTGATATTGATGTTTTGTTTTCAAAAAAAAAAAAAACAAGAATTTATCTTGCGACTTTGTGGTCGAGCGACATAACTGTAACTCTTTTGAATGAGAAGTCTCAGTAAAATAATATTGACTCTTTGTGTCTCAATAGGTTGAAAATGTATATATGACTAGTATTAAAATTATATTATCTTGTAAAGAATTATGAGTTTTTTTATAATAACAAATTATTCTATCTAACATTGTGAATTATATCTAACTCATACAAATTTTCAACATAGCATGATTGTGTTAACTCATAAAAATAACATGATTTTGAAGAAAAACAATATCGCTTTTGTGAGAAATAACATCATTTTGGTGTAAAACAACTTCATTTAAAAAAAATCTGTAAAAGTTTAAATAAAAAAGAGTTGCATCATTTATGAAAAATAGCATAATTTTGAAAACAAACAACATCACTTTGATGAAAATTAAAATAACATTACTTTGGGTAAAATAGCATCATTTTTAGAAATCCATAGTAATTTAAATTGTAAATATGCATAAATTTTTAATATATCAATTTATAATAAACATGCATTGTTTTGGCCTAAATATAATTGTTTTTCTTGTTTGATATTGTAAATTTACATATTTTTAATTTATTGGCTCAATTATACGCCTCAGTAAATTCAATGGTATATATAATAATTAATCCTTGAATATAATTTTATCTTTTCACTTTGTCATGAGAATGAAAAAGAAATGTATAACAAATATAAATAATTTGTTATTATTATATAACAAACCAAATCCTAATTGAAAGCAAATTAAAGCATGATCTTTTGCATGGCACTGATACCAAATTAAAGCATGTGCTCTATCTCAACTAAAAGCCTAAGCTGATAGTTAGACTGCACATATTATATTTATGCTCACATTCCTTAATCTTACTATTGCCATTATGCCATCGTCCAAGATGATTGTCCAAATTTTCTCTTTCTACATCCCAAAAAATATATATGTCATCTACCTTTCTTAAAATGCACATCACAAATAATTTTATTCCGTATTTTTCTTCACATCACCTTTCTAAAAAAGTTTAAAGGTCCAAAATCAAAAACTACTTTCTACGAAAAAAATATATTTTCAACTATTCTTGAGATCTTTGTCTATGATAAACAAGACAGTCACCTTTAATACCTTGGGAGTAATGAACAAGAAAATGTACCAAATGGAATTTGAAATTATTATTTGTTTTTTTTTTTTTTTGACAAGAAACCTTATCGTGACAAAAAAAAAAAACGAATTTATAAATTCAAATAAAAGAAAAATAATGTTCTATCCATTCAATCACATTTTAGAGTTATATTACTTGTATTCATAAAAGTATATGTACTCCTACCATATAAATATATAACCTATAATGATATGCTTAAAAAGTATTTAAAAAATTTGAGCACTTTTAAAATTAATCCATTAATACATTAAAAAAGTAAAGGGAGTGTTTGGTAAATAGTTGTTAGCTGATTGAGTTAGTGAGTGTGACTAGTTGATAGCATTAACTGATTGTAGAAAAGTGTTTGGTAAATTAGCTGTTAGCAGATAATTGATAACATACAAAATGAATTTTTCAAAAAAATTGATCGAAAAGTTTATTGGAGCAGCTTTTTGAATTTGTGCATTTTGAAGCAATAAATTGTTACAAAAAGCTAATTAATTAAACATTCATATTAATTATTTAATCAAGTCAAACGGTTAATAATGATAAATACATCAAAATCGGCTGATAAGCTAACTATGACCAAAATTTAAAAAAAAAAATAAAAAAAATTACTATACATGGGAATATGAGATTCATTGGATGATAAATATAGTCGGTGGTCAAATGTCACGAAGCCTTAGGTGGAGATGGGTCCTCAGTCCTTCCGACCTTTCAATCTCCACCATACATTTTTCTTGTGATATTATCCACAAATGCGGGCAACCTTGGCAACCCAAGCAATAATTTTGGATATCATGCATGATATAATAAAGAGAACAATATTTTTATGATAGAGGGGGTAACATAATTTTAATTAATTAATTTGTACGGAGTAATAAAATTAGTTAGATTATGTTACCAAATGAATACATTGTTAGGTAGTTAGATTATGTTACCAAATGAATACATTGTTAGGTAAAAACTATCGGAGGATATTTACTGGCAAAAATGGCCCACACAGTTGTGGGCCACCGTCTAAAACGACGTTGTTTTGATATTTTGTTTAAAAAAATCTTTACTTCGAGCTCATGCTAGAATAATGAACATCCTAAGGTAAGATAATGTATTTTATGAGTTAGAATAATGTATTTTATGTGTTAGAATAATGTGCTTTATATGTGTTAGATTAATGAAATTTTTAGGGTAAGATAATGTATTTTATGAGTTAGAATAATGTACTTTATGTGTTAAAATAATGTATTTTATGAATTAGAATAATGTATAATGTACTTTATGTGTTAAAATAATAAAATTTTTGAGGTAAGATAATGTATTTTATGTATTTTTGGATCATGGTCAAGGAAAATTATTAGAAATCTGTTACATACAATACAGTATGAGACTCGAACCTACCCCCTTCCATGTGGGAGTAAGACCGGGTGCCACCAAATCACAAGATCTTGGCAAATTGTGTTCGATTTAGATTGGAAGTATATATGCAATATTATTTGTTTGGTTGCATATTACTTACTTTTTTCTTAAAATGTCGTTTTACTTTGATGTCTTCAATTCCAATTATTTAATAACAACAACTACTACCATCATATTATAACTTTTTGTATATATTTAAAATATACTTTTGAAATTGTTAAAATAAAAATAAATAAATAAATAAAGGGCCAATGTGTACATGGGGAATATCAGGTGTTCTATTTTTTAAAGTAAGAAGTGTCAAATTTAATGCAAAAATTTGTGTGAGATCGTCTCGCGGATCTTTGTTTGTGAGACGAGTTGTGTCAATATGAAATGTAATACTTATATTAGCAAATGCAATACTAAATCAGAAATAAAATATTTATTACTTATATGAGAGAAATACAATACTTTTGAAGAAAAATATAATATTTTTATATTTTGATGTAAAAGTATTACATTTTCCTTTATAAGTGCAACATTACTTATAAGGGAAAATATAATACTTTTGATGAAAAAGTAATAATTTTACATCAAAATATAAAAGTATTACGTTTTTCCTTATAAGTAACAAATATTTTATTTCTGATTTAATATTACATTTACTAGTATAAGTTTACATTTGCATATTTACTCGACCCATCTCACGGATAAAGATATGTGAAATGGTCTCACACAAAACGCTAAAGTTAGCGAATCCGCCAAAAATTGGCGAATCCGCTATTAACCAAACATACCCAATAAATAATACAATACACAATATTAGTTGATAGAATATGCCTGTTTTTCATTTTTATTTTTATTTTTACTTTTTGGTACAGCAAGATCTTGGCATATATACATGTTTTTTTTATGGAGTTGATGAATGATTGCGTAGTTGGTTATGTGGGGGGTGGAATGGGATATATTATTTCGAACTATTAACCAATGAGGCAGTTTCGTTCATAATATATATTAATGAAATACTATATTACCTTGGCAAAAACTTGTATGAGACCGTCTCACCGTGAGACGGGTCGGGTCGGGTCGGGTCACGGTGTAAATGTAACACTTATATGCTCAAATGTAATACTAATCAGGAATAAAATTTTTGTTACTTATAAGGGTAAATGTAATACTTTTAAGGAAAAAATACAATACTTTTACATTTCGATTTAAAAGTATTACATTTTTCCACAAAAGTATTATATTTGTCCTTATAAGTAAGGGCCACTTGTCAACATTACTTATTATGCAAAATGTATTACTTTTGCTCTAATAAGTAACAAAAATTGTATTCTTGATTAGTGTTATATTTGAGCATATAAGTATGATATTTGCACATATAAGTATGACATTTGCATAGTGTTTTGACTCGACCCGACCCGTCTCACGAATAAGGATCCGTGAGACGGTCTCACACAAGTGTGACCCTATTACCTTTATCCTCTTTTGTTTTTCTTTTTGTTTTTGTATATATGTGAATTAATGAAGATTGAATTGAGTTATTTATAGTTATTTTTTTATTTTTTATTTTTTACGTAGCGAGGAAAATTTACAACTACCACTTGATGCTCAGTAGTGAGTAAATCGCGCTCTTGTATAATAATTGTATACCACACCTGAGAGATAGTTAGGTTTTTCAATTCATATTAATTACATTGTTGGTCTCATTTTATATGTTTTATTTGGTTAACGGTGTTGGCTTAAGTTATTTATATAATTTAATTTTCTAGAATACTAAATTTAATAGTAGTGCATAAAATTTATATAGTTATAACCATAAGCATCCAAACTATTTAGGAAAACTCAATTGCACAATTTAACTATAAAGAGTTTCATATTAGTCATAAAACTCTTTAAAAAAAAAAAACAAAAAGAACAATTATGATATTTTTACTTGTAATTACATGCTATTACAAATTATATCGATGTGACTTTTACATATTGAACATTAAAATAAGCCGTTGCGAACTAATAAGTCAATTCATCAAACTTTTTTTTTTTAAAAAAAAAAAAAGGTCAATTCATCACGATTGCAACTGCACAATTGCATATGGTATTGTTCCCATCTACGTACATAGCACATTAAATGCATTCAGATCATGGTCCCATATATCATAATTACAGAACACATTACAAACTTTACAAGTTGGTAGTACGTACTATGTGTTCATTAATCTAGGAGATAGATAGGATCACATCACGCATGCAAATAACGTGTTTTTGTAAACATAAAAATCTACAAAAATAGTTACAGCCTTAAAGGAGTGAATGGGTCCTCTCTTATTTGATCCTGACCATAGTCAAGAGACATTGGACTAACGTTCCATGACTTAGGTTTTCTCGGAAGAAGCGGTGATATTGAAAGTTGAAACCATCAGGAAATAAACCATTAGAGCATCTTCATTAGTTTAGATTTTAGCATTAGTTTTTTACATATCAGTAAAGAGATGAAGAAAAAAGGAAAAAAAGGAGAAAAAGAGCGAAGTAGTTAACACACCAGCTGGCATGTGCACTACAGGCCGCCCGGCTGGGCGCTGTATGTGCGCGGTGCGCCAAATGCGCAACACTGCACCTCTCTTATGTTGTTTTCTCTCCTGCAAGACTCACAAAAAATTAAGTTCTTGTAGGGCAATCCAAACCTTCTCTTTCTTACACATAGCAAAAAAGGTTGCAAAAATCATTGAAAATCTTCCTAATGGAGATGCTCTTATCTTTTTGTACCAAAAGTCAATTAGCATTTTACATCTTTTAAAATTACAATTAAACATATCCACATATTATTTTAGTAAATCAAAGTTCAAAAATCAGTTACTGACTTGTAATAAAAGGTCATTAAGGTTCAAGTGAAGTTCCAACTAGTTCTGGAGAAAAAATGATGTCAGGTGGACGATGAACGACCGCCGATCACATTCTTTGCCCAATGACTAGTCGCCTTACTCCAAAAGGAGGTGATTGCCGGTTACCTCATTCATTGAAGAAGAAGGTTGTTGGTTGTCGCCTTCTTCGTGAAAGAGGCGACCACCAATCGTCGATTTTTTTCACCAGATCTAGTCGGAACCTCGCCTGAACTCTAATGACATGCTACTAGGATGGTCATCACTAACAATCTTTTGAGTTTCAATGCACTAAAATGGCATTTTGACGTGCTTAATTGTAACTTTAAATGTTCAGGGACCTAATTAACTTTTCGTATAAAGTTCGTGGGTGTATTTGACCATTTTCTTGAAATTATATTGCACTTTATTTAAAAAATATGATATAATTTATGTGAGATAATCTTATACATGATTTATTTTGATTTTTAACTATGCTATATTTATCAAATTTTTATACATTTTGTTAAAATTTTTGCAACTATTTCAATTGTTATAATCTAATGTGATAAGAGTCAAATAAGCCCTCAAACTATATTGATTTGTGCAATTAGATCCTTCAACTTCAAAAAGCTCCAATTAGAACCGCAAACTTACAAAAAAAGTGCAATAATTAGCTCTATTTGTAGGTTGCCTTCAGTTAAAGGTCAATTACTTTTTTTTTTGTAAATTTAAGGTTCTAATTGAAGGGCTTAATTACACAAATCAATATAGTTTGAGGGTGTATTTGACCCTTACCCTAATCTAATTCATACATATAATCTGAACAGTTAGAATGATGATTGATGAACAATTCCAATTTTAATGAGGAAATTAGGGATGGATGAAAGAATTGTATTTCTAAAGAAAGGAATAATGTGAAATAAAATAAAAAATTTAAATTTTATTGGTGGGTCTTCAATAACACTATGTACTTGCTTTGAATGATGAATTTTTTGAATTATTGGTTTCATACATATAGGTAGATGGCTTCATTATAAAAAACAAAAACCACATAAATGGGAAGTGGGAAGTGGCATTACAAGACATTCCCATTCCTGATACCCCACCGACCATTAATAACCTTAATTCCATCATCAGATATATGTGCAGCCTTTCATGACTAAACTAATTAACAACCGCCATCATAACATCGTCAAAATGCTATTTGCTTCATGAGGGGACGTAATTAAGGTGACGTTCTTGTTTTTAGTATGCTATTTACTTATTTATTTATTTAAATTTAGGTGGTCCAGCTTCTTCAGACAAATCTTAAATCCACAAAACTCGTCTTTAGAGTTACTATACAGATAAACTGCGAGTCATACAATCAGTAGCCTACCGATCAAATCCTAATATTATTTTTAAGAAGAAATTGAACTCACAATATAAGTATATTACTTTATTTCATATTAAAAAAATTCACAAATTTCTCCAATCAGTCAATTAGGACCACACAGGGAGATTGAGACGAATAAATCAAATGAAAGAAGTAGGTAATTATGATAAGGTGAGATAAATAAGAGTCATTACTCAAATGTGATAATTTGTATATTGTATATTCCGCAGTTTCTTAGTTCAACATATAATCCATGAGTCATAATTAAAGCAATATATATATATATATATATATATATATATATATATATATATATATATATATATATAATTGTAATCATATGAGACATCATATTTAGGTGAGAAATAAGACTCATTGTGGAGCGTCCATCTTATATTATTTGATGGTTGAGATTATTCCTTTTTTTCTTTCTTGTGTGCTTATTATTAATTATTAGGGACTTTAATGTAACTGTATGTGTGTTATTTTTAGAATAGGATTCTATTCATGTATTATGCTTGATTTTTGGTGTTTTAATTTTGGTAGAATTAGTTGTTCTTCTTTGTTGCCATTCGTTCACGCTAGTCCATTATCTTCATCGTATAAGTATTATATGCGTATAAGGATATAATATAACTCAATTATAAGTTCAAAAACATAATCATATAAGGATAGAGCGAATGCATTATTGTTCGTCAAATTAAAACATGGACTAGGATCCATGTTGAATTGTGAACCCTGCAGGTTTGTAGCTGTAAATAAATTAATGAGGACCTTAGTTTGCATGTGCTTTAATTTTATAAGGAACTCTATTCATTCATTTTGTTTGATTTTAGGTGTTTTGAATCCCTTTTTTTTCATGCTGTTTGATTATGTTTTGTTGCGTGGGGGAATGTTGTGGTTGTTTTTAAAACATGATCAAGTGTTGTTTACACTGTTGTTTCTCTCGGTTTGGTAGTAAATTTTTCTCTGGGACGTCACCGTGTGCATTTCTGTATTCCGTTGTGTGCATATGTGCCTGACATTATGTTGTTCGTTCGTTTTGGGGGATTTTCTAATTTTGTGTAGAGTTTCTAGGCCAGTATGGTTTGTGGAATTGTTTATTATGTAATTTCGAGGTTTGTAATTTTTTAACCATATTTTCTTTAAGCCTTTTGTGTTTTTGGACAGTGATGATTTTTTTTTAAAGTTTTCACGTACACATAGTTGACAACCCAAGTGCACACATTGACAACCACATTTTCTCCTATTCCTTGCACATAGTTCTCAACCCAAGTGCACACACCTGTTGTATGCTTGTAATGTTTTTATCATTATTGTTGAGTGGGTGTGTTTTCCGAAGTGCACACACCGACAACTACATTTTCTTCCATTCCTCTTTAGTTTTCGATTAATCATTTTTTTAATTTTATTTTCAAGTGCACATAGTTCTCAACCGAAGTGCACACACCGACTATATATTTGTCATGTTTTTATCATTAATGTTGAGTGGTTGTGTTTTACTTCCCCATTCCAATGTGTCAGTGTTCATGATGATGTTGTTGTAGGTGTGGCCACTAGTAGGGGTGGTTTGAAGCATGTTTGGAATGATTTTTATATTTCTGTTGCAGGAGATATCTCGGATCGTGTAATGGAGTTGGCCTGTGTTTTGAAGGAGCTCAAACTATCATTTGTCAATGCTGATACTAGTCTTGGTACGTCTGTTGGTAAATCTGGTGTTATTCAGACGTTTGGTGGTGTGCTCACGTCTCATGATATTGTTGTCCACCTCCCCAACCCTTAAGAACAAGGGGTGGGGTCTGGGAAACGGTTCAAATCGTCGAAAGAGGTAGCGGTAGAGAAAGCGTATAAGTCAACATGAAAGTGAAATACTTGTCACCAATATGTGTGCCATGATAGCCGCAATTGTCCGTTAAAGGCATATTGTATCTTTTTAATTAGTGCATGTTTTTTAGACTTTAATTTGTTTTTCTTTATGTGACTTGGATTAGCTTTTATGGGTTTACACTGAATAATTTAATCTTATTGTTAGTCTAAGCTTGATGTTTTTTACCCCCTCGTATTGTTGTTACATTTCTTTGTGCACCTACTTAATGAAGGGTGTGCATTTCTGTATAAACTCATGTGTTGAAAAGTTGGTTGGTGTGTGCACCTCAGATTTCGGCTTTGTCTGTGCACATATTTGGGTCACGGTGTGCATGTTAGTGTTGACATCTGGGCTATAAAGTCACTGGGTCAGTGCACCCCATTGTTTGCCATATGTGTGCACCTATATGTGTTAGGGTGTGCATGTTAGGTTGAACTCAACTACTGCACAATTTGTAGGTGTGTGCACCCCAGTTATGGACCTTGTGCCATACATTCTCTTTTCGGGTGTGCACCCTAGGAGTGTGCAACTAAAAGTATATCCGTGTGCATCCATTTCAGTTTCATTGTACATTGTTTATTCTACCAACTTACAAATTAACAAAGACCTAGACACTCAATTAGCACAAACACTACACATTATAATCAAATATGATAATCATTAAATTCTCACTCATGGGTCAAACCCAATGTTGAAAAAATCGCTAGGCGCTCGTCGAACACTCGGAGGACGCCTAGGCGGGGATTAATCGGCGCTTAGGCGCCCGTGCATTTTTTATTTTTAAAAATTTGTATATATATATTTTTTTATTTTTAAGACTTGATAATTATAAACTATTTAATACTTTAATAGTTAATACTAAAATATTAAATATTAACCTAAAACCATCTAGAGTTTGAACAATTTTGTGTTATTTTACTTAAAATAATATTGTTTTGAGTGAAACAACACATTTTAAAAAGATGGAAACAATAGCTAATTGATAGACTAGGAGATCTAGTCGGTGCCTATACAACCTAGCCGGTACCTAGTCAGCGTCTAGGAGGCCTAGGCGGTCAGCGCCTAGGCGGCTTAGGAAACCTTAAATTGTATTATGACAAACTTCGTAAATTATATCTCAAAAAAAATATGACAATAGAAGGTGGACCTTGATCTATGATATAACAATTGAGTGTGGGGCTATCCTATAATTTCATTTGGGATAAAGGAGAGAAGATTAATTAGGAATTTATCCGCATAATTGTGTATAAAACAACTATAATACAATTTAAGAAGTTTGTCATAATGGAACTAAAGCAAGCAAGGCGGTTCATGAATCTAAAATAATTAAGGACCTTATCCTCATGATATATTTTATGTCATTCTTAGCTGACTATTGCACAATAAACATTTTTTAATTTGTTGACTTTTTAATTTTCCATACAATAGAGGAACATAAGAAGGTAAGAAATTATATAAATCGTGGTAAGGTCTATGTCAAGGCTCAACAACCTTAATCCACTTAGGAAAACTTTCTTTGTTCCCACATATTTCTACATTTCTCATGGTTTATATATTTGCTCATTTGCCAATGACCTTGTAGTCTAATGATACTAATTTACTCTCTCAGGGTTATGGATTTGAGCTCCAGTGAGGACAATATTGACTCTTTGTGATTTAATAGGTTGATAAAGTAGTTATGAACAGATAGTACATTTTAACAGAATCATTAGTACTCAAATAAAAAAAAAATTGCTCATTAACTCTTGAGTTTGAGACTTACTTCGAGATTTTTAAAATTAAAAATTTCCTAGTTTCATTAATGGTTTAATCCTAATGGGTGACTCCTACGACATTGAATTTGTTAACTTGGTCAATACTATAAAAAAATTTAATTTAATTAAAGACAATTTTTAAGTACTATTGACCCTATTACAATATAGTATAGGTTCATATATACTTTCTCAACTTATTTAATTAGAAACAATCTTTAATCGTTTTTAAGTATTAAAGAAAACATTTATGTTTCCTATGGACGAGACTAGTCGACTATCATTTTTTTAATTACTTCAATGTTGTCGCAGCAATATAATGTTTTTTACTCCTAATTATTGATTAAATATAATTATGTGGCCTAAAACTAAGTTGATTAAGATATCTTATGAATTAATATATATAATATATAATCCTATCATTCACAACAAACTTTTATCCCTTTAAAATAATTGGAAAAAATTGAATACATAAGATAAATTCAAGATTCAACGTATAACAACTTATAAATTAAAGTTAACATACAATTAAATTGTATGACTGGTTAAGAGAAAGAAACTCATCACGTCATTTCAATTTTCATATATATATTCATACAACTATTTATATTAATTATTCGTAAATTATTATGTTATATTTCCTTCATAAAATTACTTCGTAAAATTTATTTTCTAATGTTACTCCGTATTAGTTTGGAGTATATTAATAAAATAAAAGTTTGGAGTATATTATATTTACTTTTTTATTAATTGATAACTACGCCTATTATTTATAACTCATAGATGGTTCAATCAATTGATGGGTAACCATTCAAAAAAAAAAAAAAAATCTTTTCCAAACCATAAAGCCCTCTTGATAGCATAAGACATTTTCTAAGGCCATCCTCATTCCTGAAAGGATGAGGATGGCAATTAGCCACACCAAATTTTTTATTTTTTATTTAATTTTTTTTTTAAATAGTGTTTGAAAGCTTGGAAATAGTGCAAGCTTTAAAACACTATTCATTAGCAACTTTTTTTTGTAACATTATTTTTACTTTTAATAATAAATTTAAATATTATTATATTATTATATTTAAAAAATGAGTTGGAATTCTATTGATGTAAAAAAAATAATAGTGAATTGCAAATATATTTGACGGTAATAATGTTTATTGGATATATTTTATGTATTAGTCAACAGAAACAATTGTATTGCTATAGTTTGTGTAAATAAACAGAGTGTGTCCCCTCTTGTTACACGAGGTCAGTCTTTATATTATAAACCTGTAATGGTTACAATAATGATAGCAACGACCTCCTAATAAGTGACACTGCCATCCATTACTCCTATGCGATGCTCTTAATGTGTGGGCTCTTGTAACCGTTTTACATGTGTTCTCTGCTCCTGACGCGTACCGTTGTTTGACTGCTTTGATGGGCCGGGTTAGACGCACCGGGTTGAATACAATTGGTGAGAAGTGCCACCATCTGATATATTTATTTGTTACACAAAATTAGTTAATTTGATCTACATCAAATTAATTAGATGAATCTAATTTTTTTAAGACAGTATTTGATACGCAAAATATATAGCAATAATAGCACTACCTTTTAAATTAAGAGCAACAATTATATGAAGGCTTATTGTTTTCTCTTTATGATTATTTATATTTTCTCCTGTTGATCCTTAATTAATTATATTGAATAACATAATATATAGTAGAAGTGTAGAACCATATAATAAATGATGTGCCTTAAAAAAATCAGATAATAATATAAAATATAATTTTTACACATGACTCCTTTTTTCCTGGAAATAACTATCATGCACCAATGCGTATCAATCATGGAACATTATTGCTGGACAGTACGTTAATAAATGTTTGTCATTAATAATTTTATATGATATATGAACTGGCAAATAAAAAAAGTTGTATTATTAATTTAATTTGAAGCATGTATTATGAGTGAATTTTGAATATATATATATATTTTTTTAATTTGATACACCTAATTAGCTGACATGAATTGAATATGTACATATATTATACCAAGTATAAGCTATCATAATGCACTTGGACTTTTCTTTTCTATTTTTTTTTAAAATTTAAATCAAATTATTAATGGAATGACATTCTCCAAGTTATTTTCTTTTCAAGTTAGTCCTAATTTTGGTTTCAACTTTAAAAAAATAATAATAAAATAAAAATCGGTCAGTGGGATCGATCAAGGGATTGGGGTGACTCTAGCCCCCAAAGTTTTTTTTTTTTTTTTTTTTTAAATAGAAAAAATTACACTTTTCGTCCCTAAGTTATAGGGTAATTGTAGAATTCATTCTTAATTGTTTGTCGTGCTCACTTTTCACCCATAAGCTATTATTTACGTTGCACTTTTCGTCATTTTATTAATAGTTAATTCCAGAAATGGTCCTTCGACTATTGACTTTTACTAATTTTTGTCCTCGACTTTTAATTTGACCAAAGTTGATCCCTTAACTATTGATTTTATACCAATTTTGATCATTCTGTTAAATCTATGTTAAATAAGTGTTAAAATTGAGAGTAAAAATGTAAAACCAAATATTTCAACCTTAGTGATAATATATATTAGTATAAATCAGTGCGCAAATGAGTTTTTTGGACTAAATAAATACAATTCGTTAACCTAAGCTAGACAACTATTATTTTTCGAGTTTTGCTCTAATACGCTAATGTAATCCCTTGTTTAACAATAAATATTTATAAATATAATAAAAATTGGTCCATAACTTCATATTATGCAATTAATGCATAAAATACTTCCTCTATGTTAAATTATTTAGTTTTACATTTTTACCCTCAATTTTAACACATATTTAACATAGATTTAACAGAAGGACCAAAATTGACACAAAATCATTAGTTAAGGGACCAACTTTGGTCAAATTAGAAGTCGAGGACAAAAATTGGTAAAAGTCAATAGTCGAATGACCATTTCTGGAATTAACTCTTTTATTAACTTTTCGTGCTCACTTTTTATTCATAAGCTATACTAATGTTGTAAATTTCATAAATAATGTTTTGTTAGTAGAGGGACGGATAGTAGTGCAACACCAATAATAGCATAGGGATGAAATGTGAGCATGACCAACAATTACGGACGAATTCTACCATTATCGTATAACTTAGAGACGGAAAGTTAAATTTTCCCTTTAAAATATTTTAATTAATACCCCTAATTTCTTTTTGAAATAAAAGAAAAATTTTAAATTATGATTAAGTATGTATATATTGTATGTAAAATTAATATTGACCCTTCAAAAGTTATAATTTGTAATTTGTAAACTTATGGGGTGTATTCAATCATGACTTTTGTAGACTTTTAAAAACTTTTAAAATGAAATATTTTAATAAATTTTTATTGACTTTTATAGAATCGTTCAAAACTTTTTAAAACTTTGTAAGACTATAAAAGTCTATATAAAAAACATTTATAAACTTTTATCAACTTTTTTATTTTATTTTAAAAAGTCTATAAAAATCATTGAAATTCTAAATTGAATACATCCTTACAAACTTTCAATGATTTCGATTCTTATCATTTATAATTTTCTTACAAAATATGTTATAATATATTATAAAGTTCTTCTTATTATATAGTTCTTCACCCGCATCAGCATTATTATTTTTATACATAGTATGGTGAGACTTGTATGCTAATTACTTATATAGTATTAATGAGCATTACTAAAAAAACTATTTCATAATAAATTTATGACAATACTGAACACTAAAATTTATAGTAAAAAAATTTTTCAAATAAAATATTTAAAAATATAATTCCTAGTTGCATAAAATTAAAAAAAAATATTAACAATATATATATAGAGCCATTTCCATTTTTGGTCCAACTGTTATTGGGGCATTGCCAATTTTAGTCCACTTCATTAATTTTTGTCACATTGCAGCCAGTCTTATTTAGTCATTGCCACTTTTAGTCCATCGTTAAAATTTTTGTCAAATAACCGTCCAAAATAGAAGTATTTTGGTATTTTCATGCTTTAATCATCTCCTTTACCCTTTGCAATAGTTTTCCTTACACATTTTCATCAAATGAAGAGGTCCGGCAAAAGCCATGGCTTTGTAATGTGGCTCACATGGCTTTCGCCGGACCTCTTCATTGGATGAAAATGTGTAAGGAAAACCACTACAAAGGGTAAAGGAGATGACCAAAACATGAAAATACCAAAAATACCCCTATTTTGGACGATCATTTGAGAAAAATTTTAGCGGTGGACTAAAAGTGGCAAGTACTAAATAAGACTGGTCGCAATGTGGCAAAAATTAATAAAGTTGACTAAAATTGGCAATGCCCCAATAACAGTAGGACCAAAAATAGAAATGACTCTATATATATATATATAAATGTATGTATGTATGTATGTATGTATAAATTTATACTTGATATACTGCTAGGTATCAAGCAAAAGGCTATTAATTGCAATAGCAATTTGGGATTGCGAACAACAACAAGGTGCTACTGTTTGTAGCCTCAAATTATTGTTGCGAATAGTAGCTCGCTATTCGTAGTAATTGTTTGAAAAAAAATATTACGAATATAAACATGAAAATAATTAAAATTAAAATATACAAGTATTTATTTATATGAATATTATGAAACATATAGTTAAATTTGACAGTGATAGATGAAAAATTTGCTTTGTTCATGTATTTAGAGAGAAAAAGTTCTTAGAGAAAGTTTAGAAGTTAGGTAGAAAAGTTCGCAGAGAAAGTTTAGAAGTTAGGGATTAAAAGTTCGTTGAAAAAATAAAAAATCAAAATATACAAGCAATAATGAAGTAAAAATAATATTATTTCAAATTTTTAGAGGAAGATGGTAAAGTTTAGGAGAGAGAAAAAATTGGTAGAGTTTAGGTATGAAGAAAATATATGATAATGAAGAAAAAATAATTTATTGAATTTAGGTATAAGGTTTATAAAATTTAAATAAAGAGAAAAAATAGAGTTTAAATAGAGAGAAAACATCCAGAGTTGGTAGAAAGAAAATTTTGAAATCTTGGGGTTGAAGGTTGGATTTAAATTTGAGAAGGAAAAATCTACAAAGGTCCTAAAATTAAAAAGTACATAAATTCATAACTTTTTGAATAACACATAACTTTTAAAAACTCTTTAAAAGTCTTAGTCGAATACCACTGACTTTTAAAGACTCTTTAAAAATCTTGATTAAATATCGCATGACTTTTAAAAACTTCCTAAAACTTTGAATTGAATATCTCTAAACTTTTAAAGTTTATAAAAGTATTTAAAAAATTTATGAAAGTCATGATTGAATACACCCTTAATCTTAAATGATTAGAACTAATATAATATTAAATTATTTAAAATCAAGTAATTAATTCAAAAGTTTAAAATGAGTGTACAAATAATTTAATTAAATTATATAAATTTGTTTTAATTATTCAAATGTTGTTAATATACACACACAAAATTAGTTACGTTCATTTGATAATAACAAATTAATTAGATGAAATCTAATGTTTTGAGACAATATTTGATATGCAAAATATATAACAATAGGACTGAGTTTAATTTAAGAACAACGATTATATGAAGGGTTATTGTTTTCCGTTTATGATTTAGATTTTATCCTACTGATCTTTAATTAATTATATTATATTGCATAATAATAGAACCATATAATAATTAAATAATATAATGTCCCCCTCCTCCCTCATGTCCTCATGATTCCTTTTTTTCTGGCAATGCCCAAAGATGTATCAATCATGGGACGTTGTTGGACGTAAAAAAGTTGACATTAATTATTTGATATGATATATATATGATCTAAAATTAAAACGTTTGCATTAATTTAATTTATTTTCAAGTATATTTTATGTTTTGCACATTTATTTGATACACCTTAGTTGACATGATTTGAATATGTATGAATGTTATACCAAGTATAAGGTATTATAGTGCCCTTGGTCTTTTTCACATAAAAATGATTGAAAACAAGAGTTTCACTTCTAGAATTTGCAAAAATCATTTTCGTTATTTACCTATTAGTCAAAATAATCACAAATAATTTTGATCACTCTTCGACTACTTCTCTGTTCATCGAAAAGATTGGATGCATAATAAGGTATCACCATATATCCTAATTGTCCGACCACTTCAAATGTTTTTTTTTTTTAAATAAAATAGCCATGGTTGGAATTCAAGAAAAATTTCTGGCAACCATGGCATTTTGACATAAACCCAACTAGGTTTCTATAAGAAAATATATTTGTTGGTAGCCTATCGGCAAGAACACAAAGAAAGACCTTTATTTTTGTTGGTGATAGCTAGGTTTCTACCACCAATAGAAACCCAAAGATAATTTTAAAAAGAAAAAAATTCAACGGCAGAAACAAAAATATGCCTAAAAACAATAAATAAATAAATAAATAAAAGAAAAATTCGTTGATAGGAGTTCCTCCTCCTCCTCCTTTATTTGATATACCTTAGCCGACATGATTTGAATATGTATATATGAATATTATACCAAGTATAAGGTGTCATAATAATGAAATTAGTACTTAGCCGACATGATTTGAATATGTATATATGAATATTATACCAAGTATAAGGTATCATAATAGTGAAATTAGTATTGTAAAAGCGAATCAGCCCGTCTCATTAAGCTCGCTCCGTCGTAGGCCTAACTTTTGGCGAGCTTTTGCGGGCCAGTCCGTGAGTTAGAATTTAGGTGATCCTAGTCCCTAACATTATCATTAGTTGCACCAAACATTACCTACACTATTAAGTCCAAATGGTTACACTTTTAAGTGATTCTACTTGCACACTTGTATCTATTACTTGCACTTTTAACCCAAGTTACTTGCACTCAAAGTTTCAGTTATTTATAAAAATGCCACTGTGATTTTTTAAAAATACACCTGATCCGTTTATGTTTTTAGATGGACGACTCAAATTAGTTTCTATTTCTCTCTGGGGCACCCAGTCACATTGGAGTATATATATATATATATATATATATATATATATATATATATATATATTGTTGAGTTGCTGCCATACAGTAACCAATAATGAGCCTAAAAAGGCTTGAGTCGTGTATGCCTAAGTTATGCTTTTCGTAGTTACTTCTCGGAGTACCGTTCTCGAATGTATTAATTCTGATTTAGAATTAATTTTTAAATTAAATATTTGCCTCTTATGAATGTTACATGGACTGATTTTAATATTAGTTTAAATGTCATGGGTTAATGCATTTTGACAACCTATCATATATATACCTTAGATGTAGCAAGAGATTAATTTTATATAGAAAATAAAAAGTTTTTTCTCTCAAAAACCATGCTCATCTTCTTCCTCAATCTCTATGTTTTAACCAAGTTCTAGTTCGTTGAGCTTAGCTGTTTGAGTGCTCAAACACTAGGTCGAAACTTGTTTTATCCTAGAAAACCTGCGCTACAACGCTCCTTGCATCAAAGGGAAGTAGCGAATAAGGTTTTAAGGATAGTGTGAGTATCACACGACTCAAACTTACAAATCTTGAACTAGCCCAATCATTTGTGTAATAATATATTTGTAGTATTATATCCCTAACAAGAACAAACTTTTTGAACAGTTTTTGGATATGTAACAATTTTCCTTGGTATTTTGACAATTAATCAAAATAGTTAGAATTTCTAATCACTTTCGATGATTGAAAAGTTTCGTCACATAGGGCATCAACAACCATGGTATTTCGTTGGATTTTTGTCTATATATATAGAAAATTGTCATTTTGCGTCTACTGACTATAAGGGTCCTGTTAATTTCAATCCACAACTTTCAAAACTGTTAATTGCATACCAGGACCATTCAATTTTTATCGATTTTGGTCACTCCGGCCAAATTGGCGGCTAAATGTCGCCGGAAAGTCCAAAACCCTAAAATAATGAGGGTATTTTAGTCATTTCACGCTTCTTTCTTCTTCTCCGGCGAGCTACCATATTATTTTCGGCCACATAACTAGACTCATGATTTCCCATCCCCTATTCTCCTCCTAACTCCACTGCAAATTAGCTCATGGGCAGACATAATACTCCTCCAGCAGAAACTTGGGCAACTACCTAAAGTAACATCAATAAAAGAGGTTTTGGGGAAATACTTGGCCTTGTAAATCCTTGCTACTAGGGAATGAGGTCTCATAAGAAAACGCCAGGCTTGTTTGCCTAACATTGCTAAATTAAAAGCCCTCAAATCCTTAAACCTCAACCCACGATATTTCTTGGGGACACACAGACGATCTCAAGCCTTCTAATGTATACCCTTTTGATTTCTAGACCCCTACCAATACATGTTCATAGCTCTCTCAATGGATAAACAAACCGACTCAGGGAGTAGGAAAATACTCATGGAGAATTATCCATAGACTGAGCCACAGTCTTCAGTAGAACCTCCTTCCCTGCCTGTGAAATAAGCTTCTTACTCCACGAACTAATCCTGTGCTTGATATTATCCTCAATAAACGAAAACACTACCCATTTCTCCCTCCCAACAAAAGATGGGAAACCCAAATACTTTCCAAAGTTAAGAGCCTGAACAACACCCAACACTGATGCCACTTCATCCTTTACATCCCCAGCCGTGTTCCTGCTAAAACACACACTAGATTTGTGGAAGTTCACTGCCTGCCCAGACATTTTCTCATAATCAACAAGACACTACTTGACTGCTCCTGCCTCTTGAGCAGTTGCTTTGAAGAACAGGAGGCTATCATTTGCAAAAAAACAAATGCAAAACAAGGGGAGCTCCCCTTGCCACCCTACACCCATGAAAAAACCCCTCTAGCATCAACCTGCTGTAATAACAAAGAAAGGCTCTCAGCACAAATAATGAACAAATACGGGGAGATGGGATCTCCCTGCCGAATACCACGAGTGGGGACAACCTGCTTAGCATTCCTTCCATTCACCAGAAAGTTGTAGGAGACCGTGGTCACACAAAGCATAACCAAGTCCACCCAGTTAACAGATAAACCCAATGACAACAACATATTACGCAGAAAGGGCCACTCTATACGGTCATAGGCCTTAGCCATATCCAACTTGAGTGCACCCAACCTACCACACCACACTGTTTCCTATTGAGGTAATGGCCTACCTCTATAACAATCATAATATTGTCTGTAATGAGCCTGTTAAGAATAAAAGCGCTTTGAGAATCAGAAATCACCTCTCTCAACAAAGGCTTCATCCTATTAGCCACCATCTTGGACATGATCTTGTAAACTACATTGCACAGGGCTATAGGGTGAAGATCAAACACCCTTTCCGGACAATCCTTCTTAGAGATAAGCACAACATTCGTATCATTAAGACCAACCAGAAAGGAGCACTCATTCAGACATTTAAGTACAAAAGAAGAAACATCACCTCCCACCACATCCCAATAGTGCTGATAAAATTCCAGATTCATGCCATTAGGGTCAGGGGATTTATCAAGAAACATAGAAAAAGAGCAGCCTTAACTTCCTTCGCCTCAAAAGGCCTAAGAAGGGCAACATTCTGCTCTTGAGAGACACGGGGGGCTATAGATGCAACAAAAGTATCCACAGAGGAGGTAGAAATATTTGATGCAAAAATATCATGAAAATAATCAAGCACAACAGTATTCAAACGCTGATGAACGTAGGCTTTTTGCAAAATGATAACTGAATTACAAGAATAGAGCAATACCTATATGAGAGTCAGCATAAGACTCTCCTAGCTTATAGGTACTAACTATTGACTACAACTAATCACTACTGACTAAACAAAGTTATTATATGTTACATGGTTAATACGCCCCCTCAAGCGCAAGGTTGGGCAGAAACAACATTGAGCTTGGAGCGCAGAGTAGTGAAGCGTTTAGCTGGTAGAGGTTTGGTGAAGATGTCCGCAATTTGATCCTGAGTCGACACAAAACTGACCGCGAATTCCCCTGTTGCAACCTTGTCTCGGACGAAGTGATAGTCAACCTCAACATGCTTAGTGCGAGCATGAAAGACGGGATTAGCAGCCATGTAAGTGGCACCCAAGTTGTCGCACCATAATGTTGCAGGCTGCCCAGAGTATAACCGTAATTCACGTAGTAAGGAGACGACCCAAGTTATCTCAGCTGCTAAATCTGCTAAGCCCTTGTACTCGGCTTCTGTTGATGATCGAGCTACAGTTCGTTGCTTTCGAGAGATCCACGAGATCAAGTTTGAACCGTAAAACACTGCATATCCACTGGTAGATTTTCTGTCAATCGGACAGCCTGCCCAGTCAGAGTCAGAGTAGCCATGCAGAGCAGAGTTCGAAGCCGGAGTGATACGAAGGCCCATGTGTAACGTACCCTTAACATACCGCAAGACCCGTTTGAGCAATACCCAGTGACCTTCTGTCGGAGACTGCATGAACTGACATAGTCGATTAACTGAAAACGACAAGTCTGGCCGTGTAATAGTCAGGTACTGAAGAGCCCCTACGAGCCGGCGATACTGTGTCGGGTTATCAAAAGGATCAAGAGAGGGTAGCGATCTGAGTTACCGCAGACGGAGTTGCAAGAGGCTTGCAGTCAGCCATGCCTGCACGAACTAAAATATCCTGCATATACCTCCGCTGTGATAATAAGAGTCCTTGATCATATTTCAGAGTCTCAATACCGAGAAAGAATCCCGGTGTGCCTAAATCCCGTATCTTAAAGGCTTGGGAGAGACGGTTTAGCAAGGAATCAACAAGTACTGTGTCGTTACCCATCATAATTATGTCGTCAACGTAGACCAGAAGATAGACCCGAGACTCGCCTGCTGTGTAGTGAAAAAGCGAGACATCGGTCTTAGAGGATAAGAAACCAGCAGTTGTTAAGAAGTCTTGTAGGCGTTTAAACCACGGACGAGGGGCTTGTTTTAGCCCATATAGAGAACGCTGTAACTTACAGACGTAGCCAGGATGTTGTGGGTCTTCATACCCGGGAGGTTGCTTCATATAGAAGCTCTCAGCCAGATGACCGTTTAAGAAAGCATTATGCACGTCTAACTGTCGGAGAACCCAGGAATTTGTAACCGCAAGGGAAAATAGAAGACGAACTGTTGTCGGTTTGACAACGGGACTGAAGGTGTCGAAGAAGTCTTCTCCTGCAACTTGATTAAAGCCTTTAGCTACAAGGCGGGCTTTATACCTTTCAACAGTGCCATCTGCTTTGCGCTTGGTGCGAAAAACCCATTTACAACCGATTATATTCATAAGCGGGGTTGCCGGTATTAGCTTCCATGTGTTGTTATGAAGTAACGCATTAAATTCCTGATCCATTGCATCTCTCCAATGGGAATGTTTTACTGCCTGTGTGTAGCAGCTCGGATCTGTGGTAGCATGCAGCGCATAGAATTGCTCTCCTGTTCCTTTTGTCTTTTTACGTGTGCGCATAGCATGCCCTCCTGTTGTTGGCTGGTTAGGGGCACCCTGAGTGACTGGTATTTCAGAGTCCGAAGTAGCTGCTGAGTCGGACTCAATCTGTGTGCGTGACGTGTCAGATGGGTGAAAGGAAGGATCCGAGACTGAGGCTACGGCCGACTGAATTGGAGAAGCATTAGGACACAGAGGTGCAGATGCCCATACTAATTCTTCTGGCTGAGTTAAAACATTCTCCTGTAATGCGTCCTGAAATGGAAAAGTATTTTCGTCAAAGCGAACATGACGGCAGGTATAGATTTTACCAGTGTAAAGGTCTAGGCAACGATATCCCCTATAAGTAACAGGATAACCTAGGAAAACACACGGGGCAGAACGGTATTCAATTTTATGAGTATTATATGGACGGAGATAAGGATAACAGCGACAGCCAAAAACACGAAAGAAGGTATATGGAGGAGGCATGTTATAGACTTGGTAATGGGGTGTTTTGAAACCAATAGCTGACGAGGGTAAACAGTTGATAAGAAACGTGGCTGACTCAAACGCAAAATCCCAGTATTTCATAGGTGTAGAACTTTGGGCTAACAAGGTTAGACCGGTTTCCACAATGTGTCGGTTACGACGCTCTACCCTTCCATTTTGTTCATAGGTATAAGCACAGGATTGTCGATGAGAAATTCCTAACGTTTCAAAGACATTATGTAAATGACGGTATTCCCCTCCCAAATCAGACTGTATGGCTTTGATAGAACGCGAAAACCGACGTTCTACCATAGCCCTAAATAACGTGAAAGCTTTATATATATCAGATTTTACACGTAGTGGATAAAACCAGGTATACCTGGAGAAATCATCTACAAACAGAACAAAATATCGAAAGCCTGAATGGGAAATAACTGGGGACGGGACCCAAATGTCGGTAAAAACCAAGTCTAATACATTTGTACTATTATTAGGAACCCTATCTAACGGAAACCTCGCGGACTTCCCAAGCTGACAAGCTGAACACATATCGAAATTGTGGACTTTATTAGAAGTGACTGGACAATGTTTAAGCACCCTGTGGACTTTATTAGAAGTGACTGGACAATGTTTAAGCACCCGCTGCAAGACTTGATTGTGAGGATGACCCAGGCGTTGGTGCCAAATTTTGGATGAGGCCCGGGCGTGACCCAGGCGTTGGTGCCAAATTTTGGATGAGGCCCGGGCGGAAAGAAAGACTCTATGAGTGTGAGGTAGCGACAGCTGATATAACCCGCCCGAAGTGACACCTTTAAGAAGAATGGCCTGCGTGGTGCAATCCTTCACAAGAAAATAATCCTTATGAAACTCAAAGTAGACATCATTTTCGTTAGTGAATTTATAAACAGATAACAAGGAAAGCGATAAATTCGGGACATGAAGTATGTTCGACATTTTTAACGGGTGCAACCTAGAGGGGATAACCGTGCGACCTACACTAGTTATATCCAAACCTGAACCGTTTCCAACTTTCAGAGTGTCGTTGCCGATGTATGGCTCAGAGTGATCCATCAGACTGACATCCGGTGTAGCATGGGATGTGGCTCCAGTATCCGGGAACCAAGACTCGTCCGCCGACGGAGCCGCTGCTTCCCTGGAGTATGCCGCATGAGCTTGCGGCGACGGCTTCTCGTCATATCGACGGAAGCAATTAACGGCAGTGTGGCCGTAATTGCGGCAGATCTGGCACCGCGGGGAATTACGGCCACCACCGCGTCCAGAGCCTCCTGAGCCACGACCGCGCCATTGCCGTCCGCCACGACCACCCGCGTGACGCCCTCCATTGTTCCGGCCACGTCCAGCGTAAAACGCTGCGGGCGAGGGTTGCGACGACGTAGAATCCTGTACGCCAAAGTCATCGGCGTGAAGAAACTCCTGCGACTGTAAATGATCAGCCAGTTGCGGGAGGGTGATTGGCGTCGCAGCCGCTGTGAGGGTGCTCGCCATGGCGCGGAACTCCGGGCGTAATCCCCGGAGAACGTAGAGGAGTTGTTCATCGGCAGTTAGCGGTCTTCCGGCGAGCGACAACGCCTCGACAAGCATCTTTAGCGGTCTTCCGGCGAGCGACAACGCCTCGACAAGCATCTGAGCCTGCCCTAGGTACTCCGCCGGTGTCGAGTTTCCTTGCCGGAGTGTCTGAAAGCGGCCGAGCAGACTCAGACAGCGCGTCCGAGATTGCGACGCGAAAGCCGCCGTTATCGACTCCCAAACCTCCCTGGATGTCTCCTTGCCGACAGCCAAATACATAACCTCCTCCCTGGATGTCTCCTTGCCGACAGCCAAATACATAACCTCGCTTGTAAGCGAGGAAACGATGAGCGAAAGGATCCCTTGATCCTGTTGGATCCATGGCGCGTAGGCGGGGTTGGGAACCGGCGGCGATGGGTTGGCAGTCGTCGATGGCGCGGCGGCGGCCAGTGTGGGTGGCGGACAAGGCACGGAGCCATCCAAGTACCCGATCAAGCCTTGGCTGCGGAGGAAAGGGAGGATCTGCGTACGCCAATATATATAGTTTCTGGTCGTGAGTTTTAGGGAAACGTGGTGATTTGCGGTGGAGATATGTGTCGCCGGCGGTGTTTGCATGGCGACAACGGGGGNATGATAACTGAATTACAAGAATAGAGCAATACCTATATGAGAGTCAGCATAAGACTCTCCTAGCTTATAGGTACTAACTATTGACTACAACTAATCACTACTGACTAAACAAAGTTATTATATGTTACATGGTTAATAACGCTCACCCTCCACCCACACATCGGACTCATTCTTTAACCTAGAGATAGTGACCTTCTTCTTACGAGCAGAAGCATACATGCGGAAGAGTTTAGTATTGGCATCTGCACCTCTCAACCAGTGTTGCTTCGCCAAAATGCATCCTTCTGAGCCTCCAACTGACACAACTCAGACTCAAGACGCTGGTATTCCCCTAAGGAGTAGGGGTCCAAGAGCCCTTTCAACAACAGCTGATCTTGCCGAAGTTTCCTAATCTTCTCACCAAACTTATGGAAGTGATCCCCACCCCAAACATTTGATTTGTTTAAACTTTCCTAGAATGCAAAAACTTGTGTGAGACCGTCTCATCGTGAGACGGGTCGGGTCATGTTAGGTCAATGTGAAAATGTGATACTTATACGCACAAATGTCATACTTATATGCTCAAATATAATACTAATCAGGAATAAAAATTTTGTTACTTATAATGGTAAATGTAATTTTTAAGGAAAAATGTAATACTTTTACATTTTGATTTAAAAGTATTACATTTTCCCTCAAAAGTATTATATTTTTCCTTATAAGTAAGAGAAACATTACTTATTTTGGAAAATGTAATACTTTTGATGGAAAATATAATACTTTTACATCAAAAATGTAAAATTATTATTATACATTATTCTTCAAAGTATTATATTTTTCCTTATAAGTGACAAAAATTTTATTTCTAATTAGTATTACAGAGCATATAAGTATGACATTTGCACATATAAGTATGGTATTTGCACGATGATTCGACCCGACCCGACTCGTCTCACGAATAAAGATCCATGAGACGGTCTTACACAAGTGTGACCCTTCCTAGAATTTTTTTTTTAAAAAACATTATGGCTATGTTTGGTAAAATAGTTAGCTTATTAGCCAATTTTGACTTATTTGACCACTATTAAATGTTTGACTTGGTTAAAAAAACAATATAAGTGTTTGGTTAATCAACTTTTTGTAACTTCAAAATGCTAAAATTCAAAAAACTATTCAAAGCAACTTTTTCAATTAACTTTTTGAGAAAAGAAATTATACCAAACAGCTATCAGCTAACATCTAATTTACCAATTACATTTCTACAATCAACTAATGTTATCAACTAGTTATATCCTCTAACTCAATCAGCTAACAGCCGTTTACCAAACATGGCCTATATATGTGTGTGTGAACGCGCACGCTAGAATGTAACATGTTTAGTAACGAAATACTTACAAAATAAAAAATTTTCAAAAAAAAAAAAAAAAAAGACAATGACATACACACTTTTTTTAATATGTTGTAAATTTTTTGGTAAGTTGAGATTTTTTTAAAATGGTGAAGTATTATCTTTCTTCAAATAGGTATAGCAAAAGAGAAATATGATATATTTATAAGAGAATTTTTTAACCTGACAGTAATAAAATGATAAATATATAATTAAATAAGTTTTATATTTTTGCAATTACATTAGAAAAGAAGAATCATACACTTAGCTTATAAGTTGAATTTATTTTTCTTTATTTTAAAGGATCTTGTTCCTAATTGATATGAACTTTCTAAGTCAAAAATTTCAACAAGCATCAGAATAATTTCCACCTTTTTGTATTTAGAAAATAAAAAAACTTTTCTGGGCTACCAAATGCCTTCTAAATTGTTGTTGTTGTTGTTATTGTTGTTGTTATTATTATTATTATTATTATTTATTACTATTATTATTATTAAATGAAAAGAACAAGGATATTTGAGTAATTCTGTACTGTTAATTTAGTCAGAGTTTTAATTTGACAATATCAATTCATGTCATGATTGGACTGGAATCCAATGCTTATAGGAGGAGGGATAAGACTTTATTTCACTCTTGTTTATCAACTAGTAATATTTTTATTTTTGTTATTGACTTTAATTTATTACACTTTTAATTTAACTTAAAAACACTTCAGTTTACATTTTTTTAATATATACATAATACATTAATTTATTTATATTATCTTTTATAATATTTTAATCATAATAATTATAAAATAGTATCGATACATTTATTTTGATTATATAATTTAATCTTCATTTTTATTCATTGGACATTCTTTTATTGTGCATGTTTGTAACTAATTAGATTAATGAACAATCCTTATATCGTGGACCATGGTCCACAGTGCAATGTGGACCCTGGTCTGAAACGACGTCATTTTGAATGTTAGTGGACGGTGGACGCGAATAACTTCAGGGAATACATAGAATCCTTGTCTAGAATACACAGGATGACTTGAGGGAAAACGCAGAATATTGATACAACTACACAAATATCATCCTCTTAACATTTGAATACACAAAACATGTCACAACCTATGTTTAAGTACCTCTAACATGAATACACAGAATCGTAGTCTACAATACACAGAATGCCTTCGAAGAATACACAGAAAATGAAAACACCAAATACACAAACACATCACCCCTGTGTTTAAGTACCACTAACATGAATACACAGAATCCTTGTCTAGAATACACAGAATGACTTGAAGGAATACACATGATATTGACACAACTACATAGAAATCATCCTCCTAACATTCGAATACACAAAGCACGTCACAACTTATGTTTAAGTATCCCTAACATGAATACACAGAATCGTAGTCGATAATACACAGAATGTCTTCAAAGAATACACAGAATATTAACACAAATGCACCGACCGGCCAAAACGAAAAACGTGATTTCAAAAAAACAAACCGTTAATTAAAATGACCAAAACGACGTTGTTTTGGTACAGGGTGCACAATGCATTGTGCACCCTGGTCCACAACATAAATTGCCATTAATGAAGGTGAGCAATTCTTAAAGTCCACAGCTAAAAGTGAAAATGTTACTATAGTTGAAAATGAAAATATTAGAGTTAATACCTAATCTAGTTTTTCTCAAAAAAAAAAAAAAATACCTAATCTAGTTCTTGATTATAGTGATTTTTTTGGATTTATTCATAAACAACTTTTTATGCTCAATTATGTCATCGACTTTGATAATTTTACTCAAGTGAGCTATGTGTTAAGATAACCTGGTAATTTCACCTATATTAATATCCGAGTTAGTCATCGACTATAATGATTTTTCTCAATTTAGTTATTGATTCTAATAACCGATGATTCAAGTGGGTAAAATCATCAAAGTCGAAGACCTAATTAAGCACAAAAAGTCGTTTATGACTAAATTGAAAAAAATCACTATAATCGAATACTGAATTGGGTATTAGCTCGAAAATATTAGAATTGTGTGTTATAGTATACGCATGCTATTAAAAATAATTTTAACAATTTTTTTTTTTTCAATTTAAATGCTTTGAACATATACATTTCATGATATTAATTAATGAACGCGGCAATTCGGCAAATGAAACAAAAAATCAAAGAAAATTGCAAAACATGAGCAAGGCTAAAAATGTCATTTCACACGTGAAGCATACTTTAATGGAAACTACCGCTTACAAAATGGCTGAACACCACACGTTGAGAAAGTACGTTGGATGTATGTATGTATGTGTCTACGCTTCCTCTTTGTATTCTTCCTCTCTCTCTCTCTCTCTCTGCCCATAAAAAAGATATCTTTGCTATGGATTCTCTTCTCTTCTCTCGGTTTCTCAGCTCTCCTAGTCGGAACTTTGTCACTTTCCGGCTATCTCCCTCAACTCTCCGCCCACTCATTAAGCTTCTGGCTTAGTCTCCTCTTCTTCTTCCGATCATATTTCTCCGGAATATTCTAAGGTTGTTCACACCTATTCCCTGTTTACACCTCTAATCACTCTCTGGGTTTTCTTCTTTACTCAAATTCTTTGTGTTTTTTAGCTTCATCTCCAAGCAATAGGAATGCAAAGTTTTTAATGTTTAGTTGATTTTAGACAAATTATCAGTTAATGTTTTTTTATTTTTAAAATTAAGTTTTACTTTGTTTTTTTTCTGCCCTTTTCTTTAAACAGAAATTTTCTTTGGTTTGGTTTGGTTTTCAAGAAAATTTGAGAAAGTTGAAGAAAAAAGAAATGTTTTTTTTCACAACTGTTAATTTTTTTGTACTTATAATGGAATTGGGTTTTTCATTTCTTGTTTAATTCTGCAAGTATGTGAAAAATTGTTCTGTTTGGTTGCCAAAAAAAAACAAGAAAGATAACATAAAAGGTAATGGGCTTTTCTAGTATTGTCTGAGCACATATGGTTGGAAAAAGAACAAAAGTCTATGAAGAATTCTCTACATTCAAAGGCTTGATAAACTGTGTATTTTCTGACAGCATCTCAACAAACAAACAAGAATTCCATGTAATCATGTATAGTTGGAATTCCATTTAAGGAGGGCTAGTTTCAGTATTCTCTGCCTTTATTGCACTTTTCACTAAAAAAAGTTAACTGAGCCCATCCAGATTCACCCACTCCTCCTGCAGTTTATTTATTTTATAATCTTTAGATTCTAAACTTTCCTAGTCAGATCAGTTTCTCTTTTTCATGAGATTGGAATATCACATTACATGCATCATGTGATTGTATCTGTCTGTATATAATAATCCCAGTTGTGGATAATATGTGTCTATATATGGTTTGAGCATATTGGAGTGATAAAGATCAAGAATTGTGGATTTATTGTAGGGAATTTTGGGTAGCTGAGAGGGGGGTGATATGAGGCTTTCATCCATGTTCAATGGGCTTGCTAGGACCCTCTCATTCAGGAAAGGGAGGAGCAATTCTGAGGAGGGTGGGAGAGAAGCTGTGGAAGCCATGGCTAAGATGGCCAAGAAAAATGATTTGATACTGAGATCTTCTGGTGCCATAAATGTTGATGGCTCTAGGAATTTTGCTTCTGTTTTCTCCAAAAGAGGAGAGAAAGGCACCAACCAAGATTGCTTCATTGTTTGGGAGGTAATCATGCCCTTTTGCTCAAACTTACCTTCAAATATTTATGTTTCTTTAATTGTTTAGATTTTCCCCTTGTTCTTGAGGATTTTGTTAGGATCAAGCGCTTACCACTACGCCAAAAAGTATAGCTAGTAGCAAAGGCGCAAGTTTATTTCTTTGTACAGCCACACATTTTCGAGAGCCGGGTGCTGGACTTGGCCCTTTACCGGCCTCCGCCCAACAATTCCCTAGCCATGTGGTGTTGGACTTGGCTCTTACCAGTCTCCGCCCAACAATTCCCCTGGCCACATGGTGCTGGACTTGGCCCTTTGTCGGCCTCCGCCCAACAATCCCCTAGTCACGTGGTGTTGGACTTGGCTCTTGCTGGCCTTCGCCCAACAATTCCCCTAGCCACATGGTGCTGGACTTGGCCGGTTGGTCCTTACCGGACTCTGCCCAACAGATTTAAATATGTGTTGGTTTTTCTTGTGGACCAGTTTTTACTTTATTTAGTATGTAGAGATATGCAAAATTTTAGCCATCTCTTGATAGAGTTTTTGATGATGATAGGAATTTGGATGCCAAGAAGACATGGTATATTGTGGTATATTTGATGGGCATGGCCCTTGGGGACATTTCGTGGCAAAGATGGTTCGAGAATCTATGCCATCATCGCTGCTTTGTTATTGGCAGGAGTCACTGGCCGAGGCTTCAATTGATCCAGATTTTGGTTTGGATGCCGACAAAAAGCTTAATAAGTTTAATATATGGAAGAATTCTTACCTCAAGGCTTGTGCTGCTATAGATCAGGAGCTGGAGCACCACCCGAGAATCGATTCATTTTATAGCGGAACCACCGCCTTGAGTGTTGTCAGACAGGTAAATTCATAAATTTTTCGAAGCAATTGTTTTTTCTGGTTGTCTATTAAGAATGATCTTTACTAGCTAGTAATTCAGGGGAAACATTGTCACAGACTGATTTTCCCCGAAGATTTTAGTATAGGGTGTAATCGCATTAACGTTTCAACTATGGCAAGGCTACCTTAATTTTGAGGTGTGCTTGCCTTAATGCTCGGAGATTTGTTACACTGGAAAAGCAGTGTTCTTGACTCTAAAACACAAAAGCGGTTATGCAACGAGTATTCAGGCTCCTTTAGTGGAACTTCATTTGCAACATTAGTATGTTCACATACTTGGCATCCATCGCTTAGTATTCAACTTGAAGTTTTTAACCTACAGGGTGAGATGATTTTTATTGCAAACGTTGGAGACTCTCGTGCTGTATTGGCTACGACCGAGGATGATGGAAACATGGTTGCAGTTCAGCTCACTATCGATTTTAAGCCCAATCTACCTCGTGAGTCTCTCTCTCTCTCTTACACACACACACTATTGTACCTGTGCGTGTTCTCTTTTCATTAGTATTATTCAAGAACTCACTGGCATTATCTGTTTAATTTTGTTTCCAGAGGAAGCTGAGAGAATAACACAGTGTAATGGGCGCGTATTCTGCTTGGATGATGAACCAGGGGTGCATAGAGTGTGGCTGCCCGATGATGAATCCCCAGGCCTCGCAATGTCGAGAGCCTTTGGAGACTATTGTGTGAAGGATTTTGGACTTATTTCTGTGCCCGATGTGACGCAAAGGCACATAACAAGCAGAGACCAATTTGTCGTGCTGGCAACAGATGGGGTATTTTGATGTTCTTCTCTCTTCGAAATCTTACTTATTTACCACTTGTTAAAATCAAGCACTTACCACTACGCCAAAAGTTATAGCTCATAGCGAAGACACAACTTTATTTCCTTATAGACCGTCATAACATTTTCGAGAGACAGAGTGCTGGACTTGGCCCTTCACTGGCCTCCGCCCAACAGTCCCCTAGCCACCAATTGATTGACTTGACCCTTTACTAGCCTCTGCCCAAGAATCTAATATTAATTATCAAGAACTACTAAGTTATATTTCTTAATTATGTAGTTAGGAATATCTAATTAGAAATCACAAGGATTGAGTTGGCATACATGATTGGCAGTTGCGATTCTTGCACCCAACTCTGCAGCTTCCTACCTTTAGCAAACACTTTGATTGAATATGTTGTGCTTTTCCATTGAATTGTGAAGGTGTGGGATGTCATATCCAACCAAGAAGCGGTGCAAATCGTGTCGACGGCTCCAGACAGGGCGAAAGCGGGCAAGCGGCTTGTTGAGTGCGCTGCTCGGGCGTGGAAACGCAAGCGGAGAGGGATTGCGATGGACGATATTTCTGCTGTTGTACTCTTCTTTCATTCTTCTCCTTTGTGTCAGCAAATTGTAAGTAGTGGTCTATTGCTGGATCATAGCAGTTAATGGATGGACATCTGAAGTCAATAATAGGGGTTTACTATTTCCTCCCAAGAATGGAGGGGGCCTTCAATTTTTGGTATATTTCACTGCTGAAAAACATGACAATCACATCATCTAGTTACAAGAGCAACACCAATAGTTTGGTATTTTAATGGGCATTCCTATTAGGCATAGCTTTTGAGGAATTTTTGCAGAGATGGGGGAGAACATGGGAGTGAGAAAGGATATAAGAAAAAATTAAAAAAGAAAAAAAAAAAAAAGAAAGAAAAGAAAAGGCAAAGGAAATTACGCGTCTGCTGGGTGCGTGGAGTCGTGGAGTGCACGTGCCTAGCTAGGCGCACTTCATGCGAGGAGTGCAACAACTTCTTTCATTTTGTTGGGGCCCACTACAGAGCTAAAAATTAAATCTCCTTGTAACACTTCCAATTCTTTTATCTCCTCACTTTCTTCTACATGTGCATTCAAACTTGCAAAACCCACCTAAAATTCACTATTGTGGATGCTTTGAAGAGAGAAATTTGGAGATAGCAGGAAATGAAGAGAGAAATTTGGAGATAGCAGGAAAAAAAAACTGAAGCATGTATTAAAGTAGAGTGCATGTGCGAGCTGTGCACGAATGTTGCGCTTAACATGTCTCAACCTTAGAAACATCTCCATAGTGAAATCTTTGCCTTGGGAAGTTTGTAGATGAGTTGAAGATGAACTATTTAGGCCTTCTTGTTGATTATCCCACATTTTGATCGCAAATTGAGGAGAGCAATTGGTATAAATAGGCACGGGTATGGGTCTCATGGGAGCAAATTATGGTCCAAATAGTGTTTTGTGGACCATAATAAAATGTACATTTTTAATATACTAAAAGTACATTATTCGTGTATTGAATGTACATTATACAAAATAATGTACTTTCAGTATTCAAATAATATAGTTTTCCTAAATATAACGTACATTTTTAATATACTAAATGCACTAAATATAAATTATTTGATATTTGTGTGGACTAATGATTAGTCTCATGGGTACTTTGACAGATTATTAATGTATAATATTATTTAAAACAAAATCAAAAGTATTTGGTTTCAAAATAAAAATAATTTGGCTAACTATTTCTCCATCTGTGCATAATGGCCTGGGTTAATTACAACCTAAGTTGTATATGTTGCGCAATTGGGTCTCAATAAGTTGTGGAGTTGGGAATGAATCTGCATTCATGAAATCATTTTTCAGCTCAATGTCTCTTCAACAAGAACAATACTTTTATTGTAAACTCTATAAAAGCCAAGAAAAATGGTCTCATTACATTTAGCATCAAAATTACCTCACTAGATGGTGGTTATCAATATTTCAAATAAAATGCTTACAAATAAATGCCTTGAAATAGGAAATATTTCAGTGTTCTGTTGTTTTAAAAGATCATAAATTGATGTGGTTCTTTTTACTACTATTCTTTTTTCTTTTTTTTTTTTGATGCATTTTACTACTATTCGATATAATAATACTTAATTCAATATATAGAATGTTGAGTATGTTGATTTTACAATCTTTGACGGGTCATCGGCTGACCAACACAACTGTTTAGACAGTGTGGTTTACGAGAATGTATAAGTAATAATAACGCAAAAGATAACTCAAAACAATAATCTTACATAAATTGCGCTAAACTTCATGAAAAAATAGTCCTTTAAACGCCCTTAGAGAGGGCATTTATACATAGGCACCCGGCCTAAAATAGGAAATAAAATCCCTTGCAAATCTGAACGAAGTATCCTCCTCATATTTGGTCCAAATTGCCTTCAGAAACTATGAAATGACATCCCTAAGATACAATAGGAAAATAGCTTCAATTAAGTAACAAATTTCCTAAAATCATTTAGGTATAGACCTCCTAATCTCACTAGTCTAATCCATTTTTATATGACATCTTCGAAATCCCCTTAGCATCGCAAATTATATGGTGGACCATGGTCCACAATGCATTGTGGACCATGATCATAGCTGATACTGCAGTTGTGTTGAACGGATACTACAGTTGTGTTAAAAAGATATTGCAGTTGTGTTGAAAGGAAACTGCAGTTGCACATAACAGAGGCCATTCATCTGTTCAACACAACTGCATTATCCATTCAACACAGCTGCAGTATCTTTTCAACACAACTGCAGTATCCGTTCAACACAACTGCAGTTCCAGATGAATGGCACGGCCTCTGTTTCGCGCAACTGCAGTTCCCTTTCAACACAACTGCAGTATCCTTTCAACACAACTGCAGTATCAATTTAACACAACTGCAGTATCAACCATGATCCATGGTCCACAGTATAACGACTGATTAGGTCGACCGCCTGAACAACATTCACACAGCACCACCTAACAATATCTTTAAAAATATTTGGGTAGTTTATTCTCATTAAGCATAATTTGGACCACCTCTTGAATTGTGTGATTTTTATTTTCAATCATTCCTCTATGTTAAGGAGGAGTTGTGGTTGAGAATTAAGAAGTTATGATTTATCTCATTTTCATCACAATACGTTTCAAATTTGGTATTTTCTTATTTTCATTCATAATCAATTTTAATGAGAGTGATGTTATAGAATTTACATTTTAATTCTAAACTTTTCTTTATAACTTGAAAAATTCGTTAAGCATAATTTTGAATGCAAGTATGTGTACAGATATATCAAGAATAGTCATTAATAATAACAAAACACATTTAGGACTAAATTAAAGACCAGTGACTTCTGATCTATTAGTCCAACTAAATTCACATGCAACCATTATAGAGGTCTGATCTAGAATCACAACAAAATTTGTAGGCTTCTTTGACACACATAGCATAAATGCATTTTGACATATTTAATTTTCGGCAACTAACTACCATACATTTTAAAAATTTTGAACAGAATTCAAACTTGGCATATCGTTGTCTTTTATGCCGTAAAAAGAAGAAGTTATCTTTGACTAACAAGCTAAGCATTTCACATTTGATATGATTCAACCATTATTGATTAAGATTTAGGCCTCGTAATATAATTAGTTTATCAGTCAATTTTGATTTATTTAATCATTATTAACTGTTTAACTTGGTTAAATAGCTAATATAAGTGTAATTTTCAAAAAAAAAAAAAACTAATATAAGTGTTTGATTAATTAGTTTTTGTAATAATTTATTGTTCCAAAACGCTAAAATTCAAAAAAGCAATTTAAAGCATCTTTTTTATCAGTTTTTTAAGAAAATTATTTTGCATGTAATTAGCTATTAAGCTATTCTTAACCCAGAAATTTCTCTTACTTTCTAAAATGAGTCTCACTTCCACATCATCAAATTTACAAATTCTTCACTATTTATTCTACATCCCTGCAATATTCTCTCGCTTTCAAAAGTGATCACACTTTCATATTATATAATAAATATAATAACTAAATAATATAATAAATAACTAATAAAAAAAAAAATAAGTATACAAAACCTGCTTTTTCTCTTTTTTCTCATTCTCTCTCCCCTTGCTAATTTAGCAATTTTTCTCTCCATTTGCTACACACATGACAGTAACTACTAATAAAAAAAAGTTTCTCTATTGCCACCTAGATTAGAAAGGGAGGGGATTGGCATGATTGAAGACAACCTTAACTAACAACTAATTTACCAAACATCTTTCAACAATCAGTTAATGCAATCAACTAGTCAAACACACTAACCTAAATTGCTAACTATCAGCAAATAACTATTTACCAAACACTCCTTAATAAATCAAACTTATAAAAATTACCTTCTTTATGTAAGGTAAAGAGAACATTGTAAATTTTTTTTTTTTTTTTTATCAAACATGGTACAACCACCAGTAGTAAAAGAAACTTTATCACCATTATCACACATGACTAATGCCAAGAAAATTAAATTTTAATCCTTCAACCACAAGTAACACACCACTAAGAGAGAAAAAACTATTAATACATATTTTACATTTATTTATGAATTTTTATACATTTGTCTTCAAGAGTAACTTCACTATTAGTTTTGCATTTCAATTTTAGGACTTGGTCGACACAATAATTTACCTTAGTTTAGGTGTTTGTACTTGTTTGTGGTATTACTCAACTAGAATAGAATGTTCCACAAGGCTTAGTTGCAATAGGAACTTCTGGTACATATCCTTGTATAGATACCATTGCATGGGAGCCACCAAGAACCTGTTAGGCTAGGAAGAGTTGAGAGTTTGTTGAAAGAACTCTATGTGTCTTAAATCAGAATATTTTAGTGGAGACTCTATAATGTAATTTTGGTAAGCCAAGGAAATTACAAAGTTGATGACCTATATAGCCTGAAATTTCATAGGGAGAAAGGCATGCACATAATCGAGTTAAACAAATCTTCAATTTTCTCTCTCTAAGCTAAACCAGATCAAAACTTTAAAAGTTATCCATCTTCTAGCCTGTCCAAATCAAACTCAGACTTGTGGCAGTTCTTATCATAAATTAAGACACTTTTGAATCTTGAGATGACTCATAAGAAGGGACTTCATGGTGACATAGTTCAAGGGGAAGCCTCAAGACCATGATGGATCTAGTTGTTATCAATCAATCGGTTAAAGTTCAGAATGAGTCCTACATGAATCAAGTTGATTCTTGGCACACTTTTTTATCTTACTATTTTGTAAATTGAACTTGGACATAGTGATAATGGATTGGACATTGCTAAGTCGATAGCCCCGCAAGCATAAGAGCGATTATATTGAACTGCATTAGTTTTTTATTGTTCTACTTATCTACATATTTTGAACGTTTGATTCCTATTTTGAATTTGAAACAACACATACTTGTACAGAGTACAACCCTTATTTAATTTATTTCGGATACTTTTTCACGAATATGCTATAAAGAACAATAGAAACATGTGGTCAATAACTTAATTCAATCACGAGGTATTATTGAATATAAATAATCTGTACATCCCTGTGGTGCAAAAAATAAATAAATAAATAAAATACAACACTAACTGTAAAACATATATTGGCATCAAATAAGATTCAGAAGTCCTGTTGTAACTGCTACTTCACAAGTTCCCTAACACTATGGGGTCTATAATTGTACATGACATTGATGATGATATGCATGTACCAATGTTGGATGCTTGAATGGAAGACTGAAAGAATATCCCTGCCCTGCCCTGCCTTGAGTGATCAATGGAAAACTTGAGGAGAAGTATAGAATTCACGATTACTTAACATTGGCCTCAAATCATCATCACGCATGAACTCTAATGGAAAAGAAACAAGATGGCCTTTTACTGACTTCAACTTGTGTACTACTGTGCTTTCCCCCTTCTCACAAACTTCAACTTTCTCTGCTGCAACTCCTAGATCCACTATGGAGTGCCCCAGTTTCTCTTTACATTGCTTGAATGCTGACCTGCATGCATTTTCTCAAAACTTTAATTTGGGATATAATCATAAATCTCAAGTGTAATTGAAAGAATGAGAGAGAGAGAGCAAAACACCTTGAGTGTATGGTGTCATTTGGGACACAAGAGAACACTTCTTGGTAGATCGCTTCATTATTCTGTGAAAATAAAACAAGTTATCAGAGGTTAAGTCTTCATTATTCCCTGTATACAAGGCATTCCTGAGAAGCAAGAATTGAGTAAAATTTCATAATTTGAAAATGCAATGGCTAATGAAGGGCGCAATATAATGTTTGATTAGAATTCATTTACTTGTTTATGAACAAATAGAAAAGAAAAAAAATATGTTGATTTTTAAGAATGGTAATGAAACCTATGGTTGGAGCCTGGAGGGGATTAGAAAATCCATTCCCTAAACTCTCTTCCTTGGCTTCCATCCCTTTGAAACTAAAAATCCTTTACCCGACATTTCAATAACTTTTATTCTCGTTTTTAGGCTCAAAACCTACAAACTAAACACCCCCTTAGTACATTATATATAGATTTGCTTTCAGCTGCAAACCAGTTTTACCATGCAAATTTGCAAACTTCAAAAAGAATGCATGGTAAGTACTACATGAATGCACAATAACTACTCTCAAGTCTCAAGTGCAATAATACATGAATGCACGGTAAGTGCGGTGCATTAGTGTAATACTTTTTGTGCATTCATGTAGTAGGTGCGGTGCATTTGTATAGCAATCTAGGAGATGGACGTAGTTTTTGTGCATTCATGTAGTACTTACGATGCATTCTTTCAATTTGCAGATTCGCATGGGACGGGTGACTCACACCTAAACGGGACCTATATATATATTACCCTCAACTAGGTCTAGATCATATATTGAAATTGATCATTAGAGATAAATACTACTGTACTTATGACGCCCACTTAGTCTTAACCACACTCCATGCATATTAAATAGTTCTTCACCTTAGCAGTTGCCATCAGCAAGTCTTTGTATGTTGTTTCAGCTATAGGATCTTTGATTTGACAAATCTGGAAAGAGAGACAGGCATGTTAATTAATTCCAGTATTTCCTATTCTGCATGTAATATGTGAATTATTATTATTGCATATAAAGCCCCAAAAATGGATGTCTCAACACGGGACATGTTAAATGCAGTCTTAAATGATGCATATTTTGAAGAGGAGATTTACTGTTTGACATTGTCACTCATGACTCACCTCTCCCGAACGTAGACCCAGGTGCTCTGCCCATAATGAAACCCGAAGGCTATAACAAAACTTTCCAGCCTTCCAAGGCTTTCCATTCATTGATGAGTCGATGAAACATTTATCCTCAATGACTACACAAATCTGAGATCAGAAATTTCTAAGTCAAAATGATCAAATAAAAAGGAAAATGAAAGGTGTAAAGGATCTGCCAGCTATTGCTATCTAAAGTGTGTGATAGTAAAGGATGACAAAGAGGAAGAGTTTATCTTTGCAGAGAAATTCAACATCTAAAACGATAAAAGATGGTCTATCCTGTCCTGTCCCGTAACATTGATAACGCAACGATTAATCATGGGCTAGGAGAAATTACCTCAGAGTCCCGAGATCCAAGCAAGCTTCTGTCGTTAATATTAGATGAACCGACCAAGGCTACACGGTCATCCACTATCATGACTTTACTATGAACATAAACCTACATCAGAAATTGAAAAATAAATAGATAAGCAAATATTTGAAACTAGTTCATGAAGTGCTTTATCAAGTATAAAACTGCAATGTCTCTTATGTGGCAACATGCAAGCCCATGCAAAGCAGATAACTCTTCTGATCTGATGTGAAAATTAGACTAGTAAAGCAGACAATCTATGACAAAAAAACACAAATATACACAGCTTGCGGGTATGCTTCATAAGAAGCTACCTGATTTGTGACTAATGGACCGTCATCAGAAAGTCGGCCATAAGTTCTGAGACCATAGAAAGATATGAAATCTGATGTTTTAGGGCCCAACAATGCAGTCAGATTATGCAATATTGAGTTTTCTCCCCGGCATATTGTTCGATATTGCCAATGCATTAAGGCTCTCACTGTTGCTGCTCCACCATCGTCCAGAGCGCCCTGTTATTTAGACAGTTGATGAAAATGAAAATCTAAAATAGAAAAGACATTTGAAGGATCATTTAAATGAAGCTCTACCTGGTATCCTGGTAACAGTGGAATGACTATTATAACCCTGAAACATGTCTTCTCTTTATGTGCTCGCAATATGCGCTTGTATAAAGCATCAAGCACTCGGTTTTGTATGATTTCATCCCCAGAAAGGCCTGATATAAAAAATTGATTCTGGAAGTAGGGGTTGGCAAAATAAAGAAATAATAGCAAAAAGTTAGACTCAACATTTTTCATTCTGATCATTATAGTCAGAGCCTTAGAGGAACATAAATAATGAGAAACAGAAAATATGCCGTTTTGTTAGTGAGAAACTCAAGTAAGTTTTATAGAGTATCATCAGTGATGTTATATTAGTACCTCAATGAAGACAAAGTGTTCGGCTCTCTCAATGAGAGAACAATAAGCATTATGAATGCTATCTTCGGTGTGACTTGTTCCAGCAGACCACTGGCTTACACTTCTAACAACCTATAACACATTAGTTAGACATTGAATTTATTAATAATTAGAAACTTAATTCAAACACAAGTGAAAAACAGGAAGTTAATGATAACATTGAGGAGAGACTATTTTGACCATTCAAAAAAGTTCATTGAGGAAGTACAGACAATAACAAATTAACCAATACCAATGAAAACAAGTAACTGATAAACAACTGAAAACTTCAAATCTTCTGATTCCAAGTTTACAAAATTGGCTGATAAAATAAAGGATCACTTTTGTTATCTGTTTTATAATTTTGGCACTGAAACAGGCTAACATCAGATATCACCTAACATTATCATATGCAATAGAAAATGCTAACCTGACAGGAGCAATTAGTTTGAGGACCAACTTCTGCCACTTCATCAGCTGAAAATTGGCAAGCCCTCTCTTGTGTTTCCCACCAATCAACTTGCAGGTTTGTCATTGTTTGTTCTGGTCGGTCTGAAAATATTCATCTCAGATCTAAGATTAAAGTGTCATTTATAGGTTATTAATAGATGGAAAAGTACAGAACTAACCAGCTACAGTTGGCTGATCAAAAGAACCATGAATTTGAGCAAGACCATTTAGTTTGTTGTCTATATTAGAAGCTTCCATGTCACTGGCTTCTGGGGGCAAAAGCAATGGAACATCTTCAGGTGGTGACTCTGAAGGAAATGAGTCGTAATTTTCAATCACTTCAGCATTTTTATTTTCAACATCCACCTCCCGGCTTCTTCCCATGTAATGTGGGATAACCATGTGATGCTGTGGCATTAGCAGTGGTATTGTGTGTTCATTTGGAGCTTTACTTCTCTGTTTAACAACAGGTTATATTAGCAAATTAAAATTGAAAATTTTTAGAACCAAACTAAAGGAGAAAAAGAAACCTTGGCATGATTCCAGCGCTGAACAAAATGTCTAGCAATATCTCGGCACGGTGGTCCCCAAAGAGCAAAGTGGACATCATGCCAAGGCATTCGAGGGTATCTCTCTCGGTCAAGCTCATCTTTCATTGCATCTTCCCAAGAATTTGGTTCAGATTCTCTGTATAACCCAAACAGAAAGGTTAAACATATGAAACTCCACATTGTTCATTAGCTACACGCCTACACATCAAAGGTAAAGATTTCAAACAGTGGTCCATGATTCTTACTATCAAAATTGTTTGCCCTTCCCAGTTATATGCAGGGTTGCAATATAAACAAATATATTTATTAAACATGGGTTTCAGTTAAAAGTTGGTCAAGATCACACTTTAATTTTCACAATCAAGATGTGGTAGTTGCAGGGAATTGATCCTTGGAGGCCTGGACTTCTGTATGAAGTGTCAAGGCAATATCACCTGATTAAGAGATCCAACTTCAAAGATAAATGCTGATTAAGAATTGAATTTTAGTTTCTTTTCATTCCATGATTATTGATTAGTAATGCACATTCTGAAGAATGTCAAAAAAAGAATCTGTATAATATTGTTAGTGAAGTTGCAAAAGCATGAAGATGTAACCACTAAGATTTTATCAAATTGACATCTATACAACTGATCAATATGAAAGTTAAAGACAAATAAACATGCAACAAGTAACCCCTAATACAAGCTACAAGTCTAAAGGGACCGCCATTTACTTAATTATTTGAGATTTTGTGTTTCTTCCCTTCAATAGTTCTTACTAATTGGGGTGAAACATGAAATGCAGATAATTAGATCAACTTTGTCCATGCTTAAATATTTATAATCAGGAAACTGAGTTTTCTACTCCAAGGGTCTCGAGGGGGGATTTCATTTGTAGAGCAACTACACCAAAGTCACAACTATGAACTACCCAAACTTGCTTACAAAAACTAAATCATTAGAGTTGGTTCATAGGTGTGAAATTAGGACTGAATTTACCTTGGATTGTAATAGTCCTTTCCAGGCCATATTGAAGAAGGGAAATCACCAACTTTGTGTTCAGGTGTATCATAACGGCCAAAGCATAAATCTAATCCTCCAAAATGGCATATATGGTGATCTACAATAACAATTTTTTCATGGTGAGACCTGCATGTAGCAAGAAAAGTGCATATGGTGAAACCTCCAAAATACAGAAACACATTTTATTCTTATATCAATTTAATTACAACAATGAGACAGTAAAATCAAACAGCATACCAATAGTAGATCCCAGCAGGGAAACGGTCAGGATAGCGTACAACTTTCACATTCTTGTGAATGGTAAGAAGCTTTCTTTTACTGTATGAGCTGTTAATTTTCAAAGCAAGAGCAACTTCCTTGTAGAGAAGAATGTAAATCTGTGTGACAATTGAAATCCAGTCAGATAGATAATTTGATCAATCAAATTGGGAGGAAAAAAAAAAAAACCTACAAAGTAAAGCATATTAACTTAGCATGTCTAACTTAGTGAGTTCAAATAAATATGACAATAAACTTGTTAAAAGAATAATAAAAACAAACGAACAAATAAAGAGCTTGAAGAAAGCATTCTGAATTGAACCTGAACCCCTTGGTTAGCTTTAGCTTCAAGTAAGGCATCTAGTCTGGAGGAACTGTGGTTGTGAAATGGACGTCTCAAGTACAGTTCTGGGCAAAGCCACCATCCAGTAATATATATCTGCACATACAACTTGCAATGAATTCTATATCACATATAACGGATAGATGAACACATTTCATGTGCCTAGTTAAGAGCAGAACCTCAGACTTTGCACTCTCAATTGATAAAGCAATTGCTTCAAATGATTCCTTTCCATCTATAAACCATTGGATGCAACTACCATCCTCAGTCAACCCACGCTGTGGAGAAAAAGAACCAAATCGCTGAGGGCTACACCAACCATCTTTGGGCTTTAGACCAGCTTCATTAATCATGGAAACCCACTTCTTTACTTCAGCTGAACTTCTGGTTTTAAATTTTATGCTTCGATTCCCACAAGTAACCTGTTGGCCATTCCAAGTGTTACAAAACATGAAAATTAGAGGAAAGTGGGTAGTTTAGCTGAAATTTTGGTCCTAAGTTCATGCATGGATCCCCCACAAGTAAATCTTCAGCCATTATATTCCTAATATTACAAAACATGAAAATTAGAGGAAAGTGGGGAAGGGAAGGGGGGGAGAAGGGGTTGGGGGGGTGGAGGAATTAGAAAAGCAAATGGGCAGCAAGGTGCAATCATTTTTATGACAGTGAGTTTAAAGCTTTCAGATATTATAGCAAAGACAGATAGGTAAAACCACAATCTTCTTGAGAGACATAGGCTATACAAGTATGTCATTTCTACATTTTTAACATATAGGAATAACCAAAGTCTACTTAAGATACATAGGATACATCTTTAAGATCAGGTTTAGTTAAGGATTTTCTATATTGTTAAAAACTGATTTTTAAAATAAGAAAAAATTTTCAGTATTGGCAAAACAAGAAGCAAGAATCAGGATATAAATACAGGCAAGTGAATCTGAAATACTGTCCATCTCGTTTCCTGTGAGAGTGCATGAACTAAATCTCTGTAATCAATATAAAATTGCTATTAATAATCTGAGCATCATTGTAATAAAATATGAATAGAATAATAATTATTATACAAGAGCATTATTATCATGGCACAGCAAACACCATCACTTACCTAATAATGTCTTTTATTACAAATGCTATATACTCAAAATTGAGTCTTTTTTTTTAGACATACATGTTCGAGTGTCCAATTTATTTTAAATAGCACATGTTCTAGATTTTATAACCCGTGTACCTAAATTCAGTAATAAATAAAGTGATTACAAGATTGCAGGTGGAAAATATTTTGGTAAATGCATCACTTTTAAGGAATGGATACATCACTTTATGAACAATAGTGATGCCTTGGTTCACTGAAAAAATAATGGTAGCAGTGAATACAAGTAGGCAACAAGTATTGATGAAAGAGGGCCTCCAAGATTTACTATAGTCGATAACAATTACAAGCATGAAATATTGACAAAAACAAGTAAACATGAAATAATTTTCCAATGTGAAATTGTTTCATTATCACTGAATAATGATACCAAAGTTCCAGAAGCTGACCTTAAATGCATAGCGCAAAGGATTGCGTTCTTTTATCTCCTCTGCCAAATTTACTCGATCTTCTCCCTTTCCATTAACAAAAGGAAGTGCATCGAAGACAAATATGTCCAAGAGTTTGGTGTCAAAAGGGTTTATTAGCAAGGCCAAGAAACCAGGTTTCAAAACAGCCCAAATCTACAATAAAGTTATTGAACTAATTAGCATAAGAATTACGAATGTTTCTCTCTGAGAAACAACAATTAGCCTGATGAAGTGTTTATATGATAATCCTTTTACAAGTTGAAGAATCAATATACAGCAATTTGATGAGCTAACCAATGAAAAAGAAATAAAGAGGCTTTGATTACTCAATGCTACAGTCAAATGGAAGGCAATGTCAGAGGCATAGAGCTTACAAACTTCTTTTGACAATGCATTATCTTTTCGAGTTCCCATTCTGTAGATTCATGTAAAATCCAATTCTCCTAATGCTAAAAACATCAATGAAATAGATATAAGCCCCTTTGCCAATAACTATTTCATTTATTGCTCAATCTGAATAGAGACAGAAGTCTTTGATCACATATGTCCATAGTATTATTTATAAATAACATCATATCTTCAGTGACCATAAATCTTAACTTAGACTTGACTAGATGCGCTATGGCCATTCTAATCATTAAGGGTGGCAATGGAAGAGGCATAGATGGGATCTTTGTTAGGATTTCCCATGTGAAACAAGTATTGAAAAGTACCTATATTGGGAAATATGTAATAACTAGTATGTAAACATAAGATGAATCTAGATGCATGGCTTAAGCTTTTGGGTCAATATGTGTGCTTATCATGTGTGTACCAGTGTGGGCTTGTACACCCAGGAAGATCCAGCCAATGCTCTCTTCCAACAAGAGTGGAATTAGAGCTGAAGATTGTGAAGTCCGTGAACAATTAGATCCTGAATGAAGACTCTTGAAAGATAATTACGCTCTGAATTGGGAATTAACTACAAGCAAAGGTGTGTGAAGGCTCTTGATGGACACTTTAGCACCCAAGTAGAAAATATTGCACTATATCGGTCCTTAAAGAGTAAGGTGGGTCTATGGTGGAATCAAGCCTTTGTATCTGTACAAAGGGCATGTTGAGCGGTTCTCACGAGTAGTGGTGGGCCTATGATTAAATCAGGTTGGCGCTGCACAAAATGGGCTTGTGAATGCATATTGGTGATTAAGGATTTAAGGGGAGCTTAGTGCAATAGTATTCAACATGTGAAGGTGGATAATGTTAGGATTTCCCAATTGAACAGAAACTTGAAAAGTTTCCCACATTAGAGAGATATTAAATCAATCGCATGTATATATACATGAAATGAATCTAGACCCATTAGCTTAAGCTTTGGGTCAAGACAGACTCTATCATGTGCATGTTAGTAGAGCTATTGATGAAGAGCATATACCTTTTGCCAATTATTATTGCAACAGCCAGGCCAACAGCACAAACAACATCTATTGTCATCACCCTCTGAAACCACTGATAAATGCTTAACCATTACATAATTCTCTTTAAGCTTTGGGCCATACTCAGGTAAAAATGATAACTTTGAAACCTCCAAAAACCTGCACACCTGAAATTGAGGCAGAATCCAGTGGATTAACACCAGGGAAAAAGTGCAATGAAACAAATATAAAAACTAAATGGCAGAATGAATTTCTCAGTAAATAGTTTTAATAATAGAATTTCCACTATTAGTTAAACAAAATAGAGAAGGCAGTTACTGGAACAGCCAATGACTTGCCTGATGACCCCCAACAGTCTTAGATAAAAGAGTTGAGCATAAAATAAATACATTTCTCAAACATGAAACATAATGTTGATAGCTTAAAATTAGTAAACATACATTATACTATTTCCTTAAAATTGTAAAGAATTTAGCCGGTACTCTTATTGCGGTTTAATGTAACATTCGAAAATCAAAATTAAAATGGAGATAATGGTGAAAAAAAATTGTGGTTTTTCTATTATTCCCATCATCATAGAAAATTTTCTAGTTCTTTCTAGACTTGTGCTAATCTCAAATTACCTTCACAAGTCACTGCTTTTCAAATGCCAAACCCATATTTTAAATCATGAATGTTGGCCATCGGTAATCTAGAAACTTCTTTACGGTAACCCTAATCGTGAGCTGTACAGTCCTTTGACTGACAAGAAAAAAGGAGTGCTTATCCAAGCTCACTTATTATACCACACAGAATAAGTTCCCAAACTTTTAGCATGAGCAAAGATGACACTTGTGTCACCCCAGATATGAAAATAATTAGGACAGTTAAATACCAAACAAGAAGTGGATAAGATTTTTTAGTTTTTTTATTTTTTGATTTGCTGAAAAGTAGATAGGAAATAAAAGGTCTAGAGGTCTAAAAGAATGTAACTTGCAATCTGTATGCCATCTCTCCAATGATAACAAGAGATAAAATATGCATTTCAATCATATAACTTAAATTCCTTTCCATGAATAAACCAGCACTGAATATCATAAAGAATTTGAGAATCAAGATCACACCTCTCTAGAGTTTACAATATCCAAGTTTCCCAGAAAATGATTCAGGTATTCTTGCATTGCACGTTTTGCTCTATCTGAGATGGTCTGCTGCTTACACAAGGATGGACGAATGATTGGCAAAGCAGCTCTGGATGGTACATACCTGCACAGTTAAGCTGTGTGTCAAAAGCACAATTTTTACTGCACAAGAAGGTTTGGTATAGGAGTAACTGTAAAGAACTAGCCAAGGAAAAGGGTTTGGTTTTTTTTCTTCACATTTTCTTAACACTATCTTCATTATACAAAGGGATGACTCCATCATCTGGTTCATCATCATCCAGCAGGCCTGTTGTTTGTTCTCCTATTCCTATGTGGTGAAGCCATTCCTTAACCTATCACATTGAATTCATATGAAGCATGCTAAGTTGCTTAAATATTCATCCAAAGCACACAATACAGATGACACATTAATATATGTTGATGGTGAAATCAAAATTATGAATGGAAAAAATAAGTCAAACCGATAAAGACAACCTGCTCTTGTTTTTCATGGAATTCCTCAATTATAGAGCGCTTCTTCAATGCAAAGTGCAAATAGATTACTTGTGACGCCTTCTTCAACAAGTTCCATTTAAACTGTTAATAGGACAAGAGAAGTAAGCACTTTGATATATGAGTAAGCAGCACTTCTCAAAAAAACAAAAACCATGAAATAAACTGGGTCTAAGGCAGTACAAAATCTCAAGAAAATAGGGGTCAATATGCTTCTTTTTTTTCTTAAAACACTCTATGTGAGTATTTCTCCCAACATTAGTTTCTAAAGCATAGAAAGAGAAATCATAAACACCCAAAAAAAAAAAAAACTTTTGTAGATGAGGTATTGAAAATATCTACCACATAACACTAGTTGCAGAAGAAAACAAGTATAAAAGAAGATCTTTCCAGTTGTAATAACTAAGATAAAACTATAAGGTGTTTGGTTCACAGAATGTTAGATTACCTTAAGAAATGTTAGATTGCTGGGAATGTTTAGATTCCTGTGTTTGGTTTAAAACTAAGGTATGTAAATAAGGCAACGGACAAATTGATTAAAATGCCAAAAGCCCAAAATTAGTAATAGGACAAGGGAATGTGAGAATACCTAAGAAATTGGAGGGTATCTCACATTCCCTTCCAAGAGCTAAAAACTTTATGTGGAGGTTGTGACATTCTCGGGGAAAATTAGATCAACCTGAACCAAACATCGGAATATTATATTCCCAAGCAAATATAACCTTAGTTATCTTATATAACTTGAACCAAACACCCAAAAGTGAAAGGATTGACATAGTTGCAGATACAATGTACTATCCTACTGGCCAAACTGTCAAGCTGTCTGTAAAACCCTTTTGACATTATTGTAATATTCCCAAGAGCAGGCATTCAAGATTTAGCTAGTAACTGTTTGAAATGTTAATCACCAGGCAAAAATGGAAAAAGGAAAACAACTAAGCAGTTTTTGACAGCACAGCTGGTGGAAAAATTACACCACTTCTGGATCAGCTAACATTGTCTACATATAATTTCTCGTCATGTGCAACATAAAGAAGAGAAGACAAACTGACAAACCATATGGTACAGATTTCAACAGTATAGAGAACAGAATATCAAGGTTGCTTTCCACTGGCCAAAGGAATTATGGTATATAGATTTTTCCCATTAAAAATAAAGGCTTAACACCTAGGATTATGTATAATTTGATTCCTTTAGCAAAGAAAACTCAAGCAAAATAAGAAATCAGATTGATTAATGAGCACATCTATGATTCAGAGCTTTAAGAATGTGTGCTCCTAGTAAAAATCAACCAAACAGTGAGTATATTATACCATCATCCATTATCTGGAGAGTCAAGGTATCCTTGTACTGCAATATCAACTACAGTTCAAATTTTATCAGGAAAACCAAAATTCCTCTGCATTTAAAATGTGTTGCTATCACCTTCAAATAGGTGTCATAAGAAAACCAGAAATTCACTTGATTCCGAAACTTAGAAATTTGTCTACATTCCTTCCAATAATTTGTTTTAGAATAAGTCTTGTGTAATACTGTTCAAGTGAGATGTATAATACTCCGTACTTTTTAACTAAAATGTAACACTTTTTTAATCGATAAAAATATTAGTACACTTTAATTAAAAATTATTATGTGAGACGATCTAACACAATTCACTTATGCCAACATAATTAATAACCTTAACTTAAGCCATCACTTTTTCTGTGAAAGCTGCAATTACAAACTTATTGCCCTGCCAATCATAGGCATTTTTTGACTCAAAACTCATAAAAGTCAGAGCATATACTAGAAAAAAAATATCTTTGAAATGTGATTCTTTCACTGTGGATAGGTACTATCACACGGAATGATATACAAATATCCTCAAATTAAAAGGTGCTTGAAAATAGCTATTCAAATGTTTGATACTAAATTGAAACTTTAATTGCTCACTCTATGCTATAAACTAAGGTATCACCAAAACCTCAATAGAGAAAAACTAATACGGAGTAGTAATTAGTTTGAGTCCTGCTAGGAAAATATTTCTCTGTTTAGTCCCTTTAATTTGAGGAATAAAATTTGGTGTAACTAGTGCCTAAGAATATTAGTATTTGGTGGAGAGAATTTGCAATTGCATCATTGAAATAAATGTTTTAAAAGGAAAATTGCACTTTTCATCCTTAAGTTATAGAGTAATTGTAGAATTCGTCTCTAAATATATATTGGTTATGCCCACTTTTTGTCCGTAAATTATGGGGTTACACTTTTCATAGTGCTACTTTTTGGTCCCTGAGTTATACTAAAATTGCAAATTTCAATTGCCAATAATAACTCAGGGACAAAAAAAGTGAATATGAACAATACTTGGGGACAATTCTACAATTAGGAAAAGTACAAATTTTCCTTGTTTAAAAAAAAATCAATGATAAAATCGAATCCGATCATGCATATATTCCACTGGTTGCTAAATATATCGACAACACCGACATTTACCAAATAAGCAAAATTCACTAAAACTACCGCAGTTAAACCTCATTTTAACAGGCATGAAAAAAGGACTGGAACAAAATAGTGGCCACCACATTTAGAAACACATGTATGCACCAATGATCAATTATACATTCATATATGCATAAATGACATGATTACAGACATCCATGAGGCATTAATGCTAAATGCATAACTACGTTCATAACTAAAAAAATTGAATGCAATGAGAGCACAACTTAATATATAAGACGACGAATACCTGTTTGTATTGGAGTTCAATTGTGTAGGACAAGTGCAAAGGGCTGAAATCGCTAGCCTCGGGTCTGGATACTGAAACAATGGTAGCTTTTGGCAATTCGTCGAAAATCCTCGCCGCCTCCGCACAGTGCCGGAGCGAATGCGTCGAAGACTGCGGCGACAACGGACCGAACTCTTCTCCGATCAGCTTTTCCGTCAACATTGTCCTCAGCTCCCAGAAAATTTGAACTCAACAAAATGATTTATCAGAAACCCCGGCCCCTTCAATTCCTTTATTCACACTCAAAAGCAACAAGAAGACAGATTCAGAATATTATACAGAGTTTTTTTTTGTTCTCTTTCTATCACTATATATATATGTTCATTCAGTATATATATACACACTCAAGTGTTTGAGTTTAAGTTAAACATGGAGAAGGGAGAACGAACGAGAGGGGAGGCGCACTGGCGCACGTTATGGTTGGGTAAGGCTAACAAGACGTTTACGGAGTTAAGTGACAGTTCAACAATGACGTGACACGTGTGATTCTTATTTTCCTAATTCAGTTTTATTTACGCGTGGCCAAAATTTATTGGTTGTTAGGAAACAAATGTATGCTAAGCCATGTTTAAATAAGGTGTCTCTGACGGCTGAGTTGCCATTTATTTTAGGGCCATATTAAGCCCCTACAAGAACTGTAAACAGAATTAGCTCCGAGATAAAATGTCATGTTTGCCCCTGCCGAGATGGAAGCAAGTTTTTTTCCCTTTAATTTCTTTTTAACTACAAAATCACAAATCATAATACATTCTAAGGGGTATATTTAATCAATACTTTCAAAAACTTTTAAAGTGATGGATTTTAATTGACTTTTTATAGAGTTTTTGTAGACTTTCATAGAATCTTTTAAACATTTATAAACTTTGTAAGAATTTATAAATATCCGTAGGACAAACATTTATAAACTTTTTTTAAAAAAATCATATTAAAAAATCTACAAAAGTCATTAAAACTCTAAATTGAATACACCCTCAAAAACATTTCATAACTTCTATTAATATGTTATTTATAATTTTCTTACAAAAATATATTTTTATAAATCATAAATAAATTAGTGCATGGTAAAAAATATTTTAAAAAAATAAATATTGATGTCACAAAAATAGATTATATTATTAATAAAGAAAATATAGTCAATTTTTACTAAATATAACCAATAAAAATATTTCTTGAACTAATGAAACAACTAATGTTGAGTAATATAATTATCAAAATGTTTTGAATGAAAAAGTACGAATTATAATAATAAACATACAATAATATAAAATTATAGGTATATTAATTAAATAAAATTTAAAAATTAAAAATTGAAACAATTTGTTGCAACTTGCTGCTGGTTGCAACAAATATTTATGTTGTTCGCAGCAGCAATAGATTGCTGCTGTTCGTAGCAGATGCTTGCTGCGATCGCAACAATTTTTTTGTTGCGATTGCAACAAAAATATGTTTTGAACATAAAAAGAAAATTTTAAGTAAAATAATGAGTATATATGAAAGATTTAAAACGTACCGTAAAATTAATGAAAATTTTGCCTAGTTTAGATAGAAGAAAAAAAGTCTGTAGAGAATGTTGAAAAGTTTGGAGTTGGAGGGTTCGATTTCATCTATTTATATTAATGAAAAAAAAGTTTACAGAAATCCTATTCTGACAGAATCTATGAAAGTTAGTAACTTTTTGAATATCAGTAGACTTTTTAAAGACTCAATAAAAGTCTGAATCGAATACCGGTATACTTTTAAAGAGTTTTAAAAAGTCTGGATTGAATACAGGTAAACTTTTGAAGAGTTTTGAAAAGTTTAAATTGAATACCACCAAACTTTTAAAATTGATAAAAGTATTTAAAAGTCTATGAAAGTCGTGATTGAATACACCCCCTAAGAGAATTTGATTCAAGTTATCAAATTTTTTAACAGTATATCCATCTCTGGCCCTAGATGAAGAAGGTATTTTCCTCTCCAGCTATGGAGACGAAGGTGGTTGGAGAAGAAGTTTTTCTTTTAAATTAATTATTTTATTTTAAAATTATTTTTAAAAAATATTTTAAAATTGGGTAACCTATTAGAAATTGAGAAAATTAGCAAATTGGATGAATTACATGAAATGAGTTAGTTTAAGGTTTCAATTGTAAATTTTTAAGTTTAGTGGCCTAATTGCATTAAGTTTGGTGTCATATTTAACCCTTATTCATTATTATTATTATTTTAAAAAACTTAGGTGATTCTCGCTAGGCTAATCCCAAGCCCACAGGACCCCACCCCAATCATGTCTTAATTTTTATGTACGCACAAAGAATTCAGTTTAGACCTTCCCGCATCCAATTCTCCCTCCTCACATTATCGCCTTTCGTCATGACTTTTAAGTCAGACGACGGATTAATTACGCTAAGTCATGGGGGCTTAATGGGGTTGTTATTATTATTATTAACGGGGAAGTAACAGATTAGCAGGGCATCTATACTATTAATAAAAACAATATCTTCAGTTTTAACTTCCCGCCTAAAACAGACCTATAATATTATGGTTTGCATTATATTGTAAAATATGGTAATACAATTCCTATCCCTAATACAATTGTAAATTAAAATAGAATTCCTAATAAAATATATTCTTCTTTACGTTCATATTCGTAATACAATTCTAGACTAGAATTACTAATTAATGGTAGTAAGTCAGTATATATATTTTTCTACAATGCAATCTATACTATTAATAAAAACAATATCCTCAGTTGTAACTTCCCGCCCAAAACAGACCGATAGTATTATGGTTTGCGTAATATTGTAAAATATGGTAATACAATTCATATCTCTAATACAATTGTAAATTAAAATAGAATTCCTAATAAAATATATATTCTTCCTTACGTTCCTATTCGTAATACAACTCTAGACTAGAATTACTAATCGTAATAATTCAGCATATATATTTCTCAGCAGTGAGAGCTATCTCTACTATTAATAAAAACAAGATCAGCAGTTTTAACTTCCCGCCTAAAACAGACCTATAATATTTTTGTGTGCATAATATTGTAAAATATGGTAATACAATTCCTATCCCTAGTACAATTGTAAATTAAAATAGAATTCCTAATAAAATATATATTCTTCCCTACGTTCCTATTCGTAATACAATTCTAGACTAGAATTACTAATGGTAATAATTCAGTATATATATTTCTCTGCAATGCAATCTATCTATACTATTAATAAAAACAATATCATCAGTTTTAACTTCCCGCCCAAAACAGACCTATAATATTTTTGTGTGCGTAATATTGTAAAATATGGTAATACAATTCCTATCCCTAATACAATTGTAAATTAAAATAGAATTCCTAATAAAATATATTCTTCTCTACGTTCCTATTCGTAATACAATTCTAGACTTGAATTACTACTACGTTCCTATTCGTAATACAATTCTAGACTTGAATTACTAATTAGTTCCTATTCGTAATACAATTCTAGACTTGAATTACTAATTAATGGTAATACGTAATACAATTCTAGACTTGAATTACTAATTAATGGTAATAATTCAGTATATATATTTCTCTGCAATGCAATCTATACTATTAATAAAAACAATATGTTTTAACTTCCCGCCCAAAACAGACCTATAATATTATGGTTTGCATTATATTGTAAAATATGGTAATACAATTCCTATCCCTAATACAATTGTAAATTAAAATAGAATTCCTAATAAAATATATTATTCCTTACGCTCCTATTCGTAATACAATTATAGACTAGCATTACTAATTAATGGTAATAAGTCAGTATATATATTTCTCTCCAATGCAATCTATACTATTACTACAAACAATATCCTCAGTTTTAATTTCTCGCCCAAAACAGACCTATAATAATATGGTTTGCATTATATTGTAAAATATGGTAATACAATCCCTATCCCTAATACAATTGTATATTAAAATAGAATTCCTAATAAAATATATTCTTCCCTACGTTCCTATTCGTAATACAATTCTAGACTTGAATTACTAATTAATGGTAATAATTCAGTATATATATTTCTCTGCAATGCAATCTATACTATTAATAAAAACAATATCCTCAGTTTTAATTTCTCGCCCAAAACAGACCTATAATATTATGGTTTGCGTAATATTGTAAAATATGGTAATACAATTCCTATCCCTAATACAATTGTAAATTAAAATAGAATTCCTAATAAAATATATTCTTCCTTACGTTCCTATTCGTAATACAATTATAGACTAGAATTACTAATTAATGGTAATAATTCAGTATATATATTTCTCTGCAATGCAATCTATACTATTAATAAAAACAATATCCTCAGTTTTAATTTCTCTCCCAAAATAGACCTATAATATTATGGTTTGCATAATATTGTAAAATATGGTAATACAATTCCTATCCCTAATACAATTGTAAATTAAAATAGAATTCCTAATAAAATATATTCTTCCCTACGTTCCTATTCGTAATACAATTCTAGACTAGAATTACTAATGGTAATAATTCAGTATATATATTTCTCTGCAATGCAATCTATACTATTAATAAAAACAATATCCTCAGTTTTAACTTCCCGCCCAAAACAGACCTATAATATTATGGTTTGCATAATATTGTAAAATATGGTAATACAATTCCTATCCCTAATACAATTGTAAATTAAAATAGAATTCCTAATAAAATATATTCTTCTCTACGTTGATATTCGTAATACAATTCTAGACTAGAATTACTAATTAATGGTAGTAAGTCAGTATATATATTTCTCTGCAATGCAATCTATACTATTAATAAAAACAATATCCTCAGTTGTAACTTACCGCCCAAAACAGACCGATAGTATTATGGTATGGTACTATTAATAAAAACAATATCCTCAGTTTTAACTTCTCGCCCTAAACAGACCGATAGTATTATGGTATGGTACTATTAATAAAAACAATATCCTCAGTTTTAACTTCTCGCCCTAAACAGACCGATAGTATTATGGTATGGTTTGCGTAATATTGTAAAAAATATGAAAATTTGGCATAATTCAACCCGCAAGGCCAACCAATTTTCTGAACGACATTCGTGCATGCAGGTGTCGGCGCACGAGTCAAGCCTTTTTAAGTTCATTTTGGGATTGCATTTGCACCCCCCCTGCGCGCGAGAGAGAGCCTCTATGCTATACAATTCAATAAGCCTTAGAAAAACTCTTGTATAAGTAGTTGTGCAAACCACTTCTCAAACCAATGTGGGACAAAAGTTACTTTAAAGGTTTTTCTCTATATTTTTTTAACTCAAATGGGTCAACTTTGAGAACCAATTTCTCATTCACCCATTATCAGTTTTGAGCGTACAATATATCAATCTTTTCGTC
>NC_044925.1:18680289-18741042 GCF_003576645.1 Ipomoea triloba | reverse complement strand
CTAATACAATTGTAAATTAAAATAGAATTCCTAATAAAATATATTTTCTACGTTCCTATTCGTAATACAATAGACAATTACTATGTAATATTAATTTAATACAATTCCCTAATACAATTGTAAATTAAAATAGAATTCCTAATAAAATATATTCTTCCTACGTTCCTATTCGTAATACAATTCTAGACTAGAATTACTAATGGTAATAATTCAGTATATTATTTCTCTGCAATGCAATCTATACTATTAATAAAAACAATATCCTCAGTTTTAACTTTCCGCCCAAAACAGACCTATAATATTTTTTTGCGTAATATTGTAAAATATGGTAATACAATTCCTATCCCTAATACAATTGTAAATTAAAATAGAATTCCTAATAAAATATATTCTTCCTACGTTCCTATTCGTAATACAATTCTAGACTAGAATTACTAATGGTAATAATTCAGTATATATATTTCTCTGCAATGCAATCTATACTATTAATAAAAACAATACTCAGTTTTAACTTCCCGCCCAAAACAGACCTATAATATTATGGTTTGCGTAATATTGTAAAATATGGTAATACAATTCCTATCCCTAATACAATGTAAATTAAAATAGAATTCCTAATAAAATATATTCTTCCCTACGTTCCTATTCGTAATACAATTCTAGACTAGAATTATAATGGTATAATTCAATATATATTTCTCTGCAATGCAATCTATACTATTAATAAAAACAATATCCTCAGTTTTAACTTCCGCCCAAAACAGACCTATAATATTATGGTTTGCGTAATATTGTAAATATGGTAATACAATTCCTATCCCTAATACAATTGTAAATTAAAATAGAATTCCTAATAAAATATATTCTTCCTACGTTCCATTCGTAATACAATTCTAGACTAGAATTACTAATGGTAATAATTCAGTATATATATTTCTCTGCAATGATCTTTAACAAATCTAGTTTTAACTCGCAAGACTATAAATATGGAATATGTATTGTTATATCTATCAATTGTAATATGAACTATAATATATCTACTTCTATCGATACATCTCTAGAATTACTAAAAATCTTATATATTCTCTGCAAGCCTGCACTTATAACAATATTTTTAAATAGTATTATGGTATGGTTTGCGTAATATTGTAAAATATGAAAATTTGGCATAATTCAACCCGCAAGGCCAACCAATTTTCTGAACGACATTCGTGCATGCAGGTGTCGGCGCACGAGTCAAGCCTTTTTAAGTTCATTTTGGGATTTCATTTGCACCCCCCCTGCGCGCGAGAGAGAGCCTCTATCGCGCGAGAGAGAGCCTCTATGCTATACAATTCAATAAGCCTTAGAAAAACTCTTGTATAAGTAGTGGTGCAAACCACTTCTCAAACCAATGTGGGACAAAAGTTACTTGAAAGGTTTTTCTCTATATTTTTCTAACTCAAATGGGTCAACTTTGAGAACCAATTTCTCATTCACTCATTATCAGTTTTGAGCGTACAATATATCAATCTTTTCGTCTAACTACGAAGAACACGAATCCACTTTGACCCGACCCAAATCGAAAGTGGACCCACATATATTTGTACCACAATATTGCCAGTAAAATGCCATTTTATGCTAATTTTTTTCCAACAGTTATTTGTCCAGAGAATATCAACGTGTTGAAGGAAGAAGATGATATATAGTGAAGGGCAATATCATCTTCACTATATATCATCTTCTTCCTCCAACACAACGCTCTACGGTCAACCAACAATTACTCAACTGATTATCCCATTACTCCCATGTAAATTTTTCTCTAATATAGTTATACTTACTGAATATCAAAATATAAGTGTACCTCAAGATCTTGCAATAACTAACCAACAAGTAATTAAATTAATGAATATGATGCAATAATGTAAATTATCTACCTATTGCGTTTATACACTTATTTTAGAACAGTGAATTTTTGTGATATTTATTGCATGCAAGGAAGACTCATACTATAATTACATTTATACACTTATTCATACTCATATTCGATGTTATAATTTATATAATTGTATATCGATTCAAATATTTCTTAAAATATTATAACAAATTCATTCCGTGCAACGCACGGGTGAAAATACTAGTTCAATAAATACTTATATAATTCCCGCCAATACAGGAGCGGAAGGGGTAATTTGGTCATTGGGATGAGAATGGGGCGGGGCCCACGGGAGCAAATGGTGTTGAGCACGGTAGGAGCAGAAGCGGAATATCCAGGATCTGGTGCCATGCGAAATAAGAATATGCCAAAATACCAAATAGCCCACTTGATGGCTGCCATGGTATCATCCGCTTATGCCTTTTCCATGATTCCACTAATCAATTCATTCACTAATTAATTTAATTAGTTAATAATTAATTACGCCCCCTAATCATTAGAACTAGTTTGGTGCATAGTACTTGATGCTAGTCTAGTTTAAGCTACACCCGATTCTTGTTGGATGGTAACGTAGGAAAGTGATGTTGTACAAGATTTGTGTTAAATGGAATTATGTGATGCTTTTCTTGCACGAAGTAATCACAATTTTTAGTTTCTAAACTCTATTTTGGCTGATTTCGTAATTTGAGCGGGGTAGGTTTGACTTTTGTCTAATAATTGAATTGTAATATTACTTTTTGAAAAAAAAAAACTATAATTTTAACTTTTTAAATTTTTAACTTTTAAATTATGACAGAATTATTATCTTAATTACAATGTTATAATGTTATATATCTCTCATATATTTCTTCTACAAACTTTTCCTCATGATGTGTCATCATCTAATTGATAACTAAATTTATTTTATACTTAGTGGTACGTCAGTCAATTTAGGAGTACCCAATGAATGAAAGTTATATCACGAGAAAAAACTATGGAGAAGAAATTATGAAAAGGAAACTAGAAAAGAGTATGTTTCTTTAATTTCTTATTTTTCAAAATAATTATAAATACTCTCTTAATTTTTAACTACTTGTAGTTTTTATCTTTCTACACTATAAAAGAAATAGGGATTAAAATTGTTTTTAAATAATAGCTTGAAAATAAAATTGTAGTGTAGTAAGGCTCTATTTGGCTGAATTTATAATTTATTTTGTAGTTTTTACCTTTCATGTTGAAAAAAAAAGAACTAAAGTTGTTTAATTATAGCTTGGAAATTAAAATTGCAATGTAGCAGGGCTCTATTGGCTGCACTTGTAACTTAGGGTGTGTTTGGAAACCCGGAAAATGATTTCTGGAAATCATTTTCCGGGTTTGTGGTGTTTGGGAAAAACAAGGAAAACATGGTCAAAGGAAAATAGCTAGTCAGTCAATGGAAAATCAGCCTCATTTGGAGGAAAATGACTTCTCCTTTTTTTTTGGGAGAAGTCATTTTCCGGATCTCTCCTCTCTCTTCACTCGTTGTCCAGAATTTCAGATCTCGCCACTCTTGCTCTCACGATTCTTCATCTGCTCTCTCTATTGCTTCCTATCAAGGTAATTTTGTTGCTCTTTCTCACTTTTCTTGCTCTCTCCATGTATGATTTTCTCAGATCTAAGAACATTTGTCTATTTTTTAGCAAAAAGAAAACTGATTTCGCAACCAATCCATCAGATTTAATCCATCAGATTTGTTAAATCAGGTTGCGCAAATCAGTCCATGGGACTGGTTGCGGAAACCAGTCCCGCACGCAAACCAGTCCCGCACCAGTCCACGGGACTGGTTTGCAAACCAGTCCCTGGGACTGAGTGCGAAAACCAGTCCCTGGACTGGTTTCCCATTCCTAAGATTTTATTTTTATTTTTTTGTATTATTTGATTATGTTTTTGAGATGTTGTGATTTTTTGTTGCTATAAATAAATAATTTATAACAAATGTGATATTATTGTGGTGATTATTTTGCATTTTTGAATGTATAGATGGATAATAATCATGTACGTGCTGCTGTTATGAGTGCATCAAGTGCAATACTAGCTGTTGGGATTCTTCTATTGCAACTTCTTAGGAAAAAAAATCAAATAGAGCACGAGATTGTCAATAGAGATTATGATGACCGGGATTCTTACATAAATAGTATTTTGTGTGAGGGTGATAAAAAATGTATTAGCATTATTAGAATGCGACCTATTTCATTCTATAAGTTGTGTGACACTCTTACCACTAATAACTTATTGCACACAACTAGAGCCGTAAGTGTTAAAGAACAAGTGATAATGTTCTTACATATAATAGGTCACAATGTAAGATTTCGGGTTATTAGATCAAGGTATTATAGGTCAATTGAGACAGTTCATCGTTATTTTAGAAGTGTTTTGAGAGCCATCTTAACTTTGTATAAGAAACTCATAGTATTACCGGATAGTGAATTAACTCCCCATGAAATTATTAGCAATCCTCGATTTTATCCATATTTTAAAGATTGTCTAGGAGCAATAGATGGAACGCATATTCGTGCTTCTGTGCCACTTGATGTGCAAGGAAGATTTCGCGGACGGAAAGGTGGAACAACACAAAATGTGATTGCTGCCGTGACGTTTGATTTGAGATTTTGTTATGTGCTTGCTGGGTGGGAAGGTAGTGCACACGATTCTCGTGTCTTGAATGATGCACTCACACGTCCCAATAGATTTAAAATTTCAGAAGGTATAAATAATACAACTTTCATTTTTTTTCATTATGTTACAATATATTTTATAAAAATTACATATAAGTAATCAAGTTGTGTACACTTGTAGGAAAATATTGTCTTGGTGATGCTGGATATGGCATCCGGAATGGGATACTTACTCCATACCGTGGTGTTAGATATCATTTGAAGGAGTTTAGTGGTCATCGTCCTGAAAATAAGAAAGAACTATTTAATCTTCGTCATTCGTCCTTAAGAACAACTATTGAAAGAGTGTTTGGAATTTTGAAGAAACGATTCCGTGTATTAGATGCAGAACCATTTTGGGATTTTATGACACAAGTGGATATAGTTTTAGCTTGTTGCATAATTCATAACCATATTATGGGAATCGATCCTAATGATGAAATTAATCAAGCGTTAGTTGATGACGATGATGGTAGCTTGTTGACATTATCTCATACCCAAAGTGAAGAAAGACACGAAGCTAGACAGTGGAATGCAAAGAGGGATGAAATTGCAGAACAAATGTGGAATGACTTTAGTATCTAGTTTGTTGTTAAACATTTCTTATTGTTACTTTGTTGGATGTTATTAGTTGTTAAACTTGGATTAGTTTATGTTTGGTACTTGTTTTATTGTTAAACATTTCTTAGTGCTGCTTTGTTGAATGTTATTAATTGTTAAACTTGGATTACTTTATAGTTGATATTTGTTTTATTGTTAAATATGATATATGCTTTAATTCCAAAATTATTTGTATTTATTATAACATCATGAATAAATGCAAGGGAATTGGCACTTCTAAGCAATTTAGGTGGACAAAGCCAATGGAGGGTGTATTTCTACAGATATTAGCTGAAGAGGCTAACAATCCCAACAATCCAACTAACAATTTTAGATCTTCCTCATTCAACCGTGTTGCTTCAACTATTTCTGAACAATTCAATGTTGCATGTGAATCCAAACATGTAGAGAATCATTTGAAAACAGTGAAGAACACATGGATGACGATTTGCCAAGTGAAAAAATTGAGTGGAGTTGGTTGGGATGATTTGTTGAAAATGATTACGTGCGATTCATCAACTTATATGGAGCTTATCTCGGTAATGTTTTTTTTTAAACATAATTCTAATGTTAAAATTTTTTAATATTGCATACTTTTTAATGTATTTTTGCTTTTTATTGATAGGCAACTCCCAAGTATGAAACTATATTGAATAGAAAAATTGAGTATTATGATGAAAGGTCTATTGTTGTTGGGAGAGATTGTGCTGTAGGAAGGTTTGCAAAATCTTTTGCAGATATTGAGTTAGAAGGTACCAATGAAGTGGATGACATAACTCCTGAAAACTTGCATGACCAAAATGATGAAGAAACTAGGGGGAAAACATCTATATCAACTGCTACTTCATCTCGAAAATTAGGGCGTAAGAGAAAGTCACTTGACTTGAAAGTGGATGAAATGGCAGAGCAACTTGGTAACATTGCATCAGCCATTAAGTCATTGAGCACCGGTGGCATCGATGAAAGTGAATTGTATCAACAAGTGATGACAATAGGCGCTGACTTTCACGAGGATGACTTGTGCAAAGCATTTGAATTTCTAATGACAAACGAAGTTCAAGCTAGAATTTTTAAGGTGAAGAGTTCAAGCTTGAAGAGAAAGTGGATTGAGAGCTTTATTTCATCTTTGAGTTAGGTATTGGTTATGTTGGATTTTATGACTTTCTCTTGGATTGTAAGACTTTAATGTTGGATTGCTAGTTTGTTATTTACATATCTTATTTTGGATTGTAAAATTTGGATGGGATGATCAACTAGTTATTTAGGGACTGTTATTTTGATATCTTATTTTGGATTGCAAGACGTTGGATGCAATAATCAACTCTATTTTCGTTTGTTATTTTCAATTGTAATACTTTGGTTAGTTATTTTGATATTTTATTAGTCATTTGTTAATTATATTGAAAATTGTTATTATAAATGTTGGTATTAAACAAATATACTAAAATACGTAATTATAGAATTCTGTTCATTTTCCTGCTCATTTTCTGGAAAATGAACCAAACACACCAAGACAGTTTTCTGCTCTGCAGCCAAACACAAGAAAGGAAAATGATTTCTGGAAAATGACTCATTTTCCAGAAATCATTTTCCTGCTTTCCAAACACACCCTTAGTTGAAGTTACAAATAAAATATAATATATCCATGTCTACTATTTTTCAATCGCATGAAATATTTATATACTACGTATTTTTTAAGGAAAATATTTATATGTTTTAATGTTACATTTTCCATATTATTAGAAGCATGCTATTATGGTGTAAGTTAATTGAGTTTTTTTTTTTTTATGACAATTTAGGGGTAGCGAGTGATGTAATGGAATAACAATTTTCGTTACAAAGTCTGTAAGGCTATATAAGCTAAGGTCCTATCAGAAACTAAGTGGAGATACTATTACTCCGCTAAATTCACAATAGGCATTTGGGCATCAACATAGTAATACTACAACATAGCAGAGCTCTATTGACTTCGGATGGATGTTCCGTGGTAGCCAATCTTGCGACCCAAGATTAGGTTCATCAGGATTCTTCTATTTTGTCCATGCTCATCTCATCTATATCCGATGAGGGTATGTATGTTGCAATGGGACATACCACATCCCGAGCCCTAGCTGCGTTTGGGTCTTCTTCTTGTGCATGTTCTCTAAGTCTCCTTAGTTAGCTACAATCTTTGCACCAAAGAGGATTCCAAGATGAGTGAATATCTTGTCAAAGTCAAGATTTTGATTGGACTACTTGTTGAAGTTGGCCGACCTATTGGTTTAGATGAACAAAATCTCTATCTATTCAAGGGCCTCCGTCCTGAGTATAGCACAATGGTTTCGTCATTGACTATTAAGGAACCCGTGACAAATCAATTTATCTATGCGGATGATGTCTCTTTAGTTGTTCCCTCAGCCCCCCCCCCCCCCCCCCCCCNTCCCCAATCAGCACTTGTTGCACAAAAAGGACCAACCACTGCTTCTCAACAGAAACGCACTACTAATCATCATCGTGGTTGTGATCGTAGAAATATATGAGGTCGGGGTCGTGGACATGGCCATGGCTACATTCGGAAATATCAAATCTGCAACAACTTTGGTCATATTGCCCTACAATATAATGTTGTCAGAGATTTCAAGAGCCCTTGAATTGTTCCTCGTGCAAATATGACTTATGCAGATGATCTAGCCACCGCCTCATTCTCTCAAAACTTGCTCCCAAACACCGGTGCTACACATCATGCCACTTTAGACTCCTCTTCATTACAGCAAGTGGAAGAGTACACAGGCAACGACACTGTTCGAGTTGGTAATGGTGCAAGTTTGAATATTTCTAGTATTGAAAACACTACTTCTATATCCTCTTCATTGTGTTCCCTCCAATTACAAAAAGTGTTGCATGTTCCTGATCTAACCAACCCTCTCTTGTCTGTCAAACGTTTTGCCACTAACAATAATTCTTTCTTTGAATTTCATCCATCATTTTTTGTTGTGAAAGATCTCACCACCAATCAAGTTCTAATTAGGGTGTGTTTGGAGAAATCATTTTACGGATTTTCGATGTTTTACAACGCTTGGAAAATGTGGTCAACGGAAAACAATTTCCTTTGACCATGGAAAATAAGCCCATTTTTCCGAAAAATGACTTCTAGATTTTTTTTTCCGGAAGTAATTTTCCGGAGTTGGCAAAGTCGTGTTTGGGCCAAAATGGCAGTGGGCTCCTACGGAGTGGGACTGGTTTCCCGCGGAAACCAGAGTAGCAAACAGCTCTGGTTTCGGCCGGAAACCAGAGCAGCTTGCCTCTTCTCATTTTTTTTTTTTACTTTTTAAAATAGATATAATTACTTTATATATTATTATAAATTTTTATATTTTAAAAAATAATTAAAATGTAAAAGTATTCAATTTTATACATTTTTCAAAAAATGAACCAAACACACAAAGATAGTTTTCCATAATGCAACCAAACACTGGAAATGAAACTATTTTTCAGAAAATAATTCATTTTCCAGAAAATATTTTTCCCGAAGTCATTTTCTTGTTTTCCAAACACACCCTTAGAGGAAAAAGCTCGGGGTGGGGGTGGGGTTATACAAACATTCAGTACAAAATCCCATGACATTCATCACATCAAAAGCATCATTCGAAGTTTGGCACAACCGCCTCAGTCACCTCCACTCTAAAGGCTTACACAACGTTCTGTGTCATTGTTCAATGTCAAAATCGTCAAGTAATAATAGTACTCTTTGTCCTGCCTATTAACTAGGAAAATCCTTGCGATTTCCTCTAGAAAGAGTCACAAAATCTAGTTATTCTGTATTAGATTTAGTTTACACATATATTTGAGGACCATCCCCAATTTTAGACAATGAAGAAAATAAAAATGGAGTAGATAGAGAGAAACGACCCAAAGAGAAGGAAAGAAAAAGTTGTGTCACTAGACCACAAGGTCATTCGCAGCATTTAATATAATTAATTTCTTTATCCTCAAGTAGCACTAAGATTATATTACTTCTTATGAACTGGGTTGGGCTCAAAATAGCAAGTTGAAGATGATCTAGATGAGGAATCGTATAAATGACTTAGACCAATAACTACTACTGAATCCAGTTCTACAAAAGAAGAGAAAAAGAAAAACTTCATTTGTGTGCTCTTACTTTATAAATGAATTTGGGCTTGCTCAAGTAAAAGCTCTCCTTTCAAAAAAAAAAAAAAAACAGAAAAAGCTTTCAAAACTTCTTGGTACGTGAATTTTGAAACCCCAGATAAAGTAGTGCATTCATTCTTGAAAACCCATGGAGTCATAGAATCTCAAATCTCAAATTGGTCAGTATGTTTCCCAATCATTATTGCATGGACCATGGTCCACACAGCTGTGTGGACCATAAATAAAAAGTACATTTTTAATATACTAAAAATACATTATTTTTGTACATAAAATACATTATTTTAGGGTACATTATTTTTGTACTGAAGGTACATTATTTGATAGTATTGATATATACTATCAAATAATGTACCTACAGTACAAAAATAATGTACCTTCAGTACAAAAATAATGTACTTTCTATTTTTGGTCCACAGAACTGGTCCATGCAATAATTTGCCAATGTCCTCCTTATGTGATCCAGAGAAGACCCTTTTGCCCAATATTGAATTTTCCAAATCTTCGGTCTTTCACAGGAAGATTTGACTGATTTACTAAGTACTGACTACAACTGTTGACAATTTTGATAGTCTAGTAAAGGCACAAATAGTAGCACAATCTTACAAGGAATTGTTTTATAATCCAATAAAATAATTAAACAACGATAAAGGTGAATATAAACACTAAATAGATTAGAAGGCTCCTCCTTCTCCCTAAACTCTTTGCTTCTTCTTTTCCTTGGTTCGGCAGCCGCCGCCTCCGCATGCTTAGCGGAGGCGGCGTCTTCTCCTCTTCACGATTGTCATTTTCTTTTGCTCTTTTCTCTCTGCCTCTCCTCTCCATTTTCGCCTCCCCCATCGCCGTCCACCACACCTACGATCTCGCACTGTCGCCGTGTTCTTCGGCTATCGCCACCCCTTTTCCTTCCCTTCCGACATTATTCCTCTTCCACAGCTTCGGATCTGTCAAGAAGTACATCACCATTGAATAAGGAAAAGAAGGTTTTGGGTTTTGCAAAAGGTGAAGTAGGAAGGAGTGGTTTTTCTTGATTCAAAGCAGTGTTGTTTTTTTATTAGTAAGTTTTGTTGCTATTATATCTTTCGTTTATTTATCGAATTTGTTGTTTCTCGCATCTTTAGCAAGTTTATTCCCTCTCGCTTCTTTTGCGAGTTTATTCCCTCTCGTTTTTTTGGCGAGTTCTTGTTATAAGCGTACGTAGAACGATAATTGGTCATGGCATATGTGAACCATAAAAGAATGAAGATTGATACTCGGGTGGTGTCAACGACTTTTGAACTAGAGTATGCCTTCGTTATGTTTGACCAAATTACTATTGACAGTAAAGAAGCTTGGAGTGCTCCTGTCGACTTCAGCTTCAAATTTGTGAAACAGTCTGCGATTCAAGTTTTCGATAACATTGTTAGGAAATTTGTTTCTTTGTCTGACTGTAAGGAATGTTTGTCCATTCCATTAATCTTTCTTGTAAACGTTTCCGCTTATGATTCAATGAATTAGTCTCGAGAGATTATTATCAAAAAAAAAATAAACACTAAATATATTAAAAGAATAAAGTTTGAGAATTAGACTAACCAAACTCTTATTAAAATGATTGAGTAGAAAAGCACATGCAAGTAATTAAGTAATAGAATATTGTTTTAAAAAAAGTAATAAAATATTAGGAACATAAATTCATTATCAAAATTAATCTAATGCATTTATCAACTCAAATTACGAGACTTTTGGTGGAAAGGAATTACAATTTCATTCCCACATTATTACGAAGGCAAGCAAATTCCTTTTTTTGTTTGTAGCAAATTGTAATTCCGCGAAATTGAAGTTCTCTCATTTTCATGAAATTAGAATCCCATGCCTCTATGGTATTTCAATTCCATTAAGGGTGTGTTTGGAAATCCGGAAAATGATTTCCGAAAATGATTTCCGAAAATCATTTTCCGAGTTTCTTTTGTTTGGGAACACATGAAAAATATGGTAAACGGAAAACAATTTCCATTGACCAAAGAAAATCAAGCCAAAATTCTGAAACTTTTTTCTGGAAGTCATTTTCCGGAAATGGCTACACAGACAAATCATGGTGTAGCTGGCCGAAAATGGCCCAAGGGGTGGAAAAACAACTGGTTTCCGGCGTAGGTTAATTTTTTTTCTTTTTCGGAAATCATAAGATTGCCAGAAATCTATAGGTTAGTTTTTTTTTTTAATTTTATTTTTTAATAAATAATATTATTATAATTTTTTTATATTTTAAATAAAACAATTAAAATGTTTAATTATACAATTCTACCCATTTTACAGAAAATGAACCAAAACACACAAAAGACAGTTTTCGGGAATATATCAAAACACTGAATGAAATAAGTTTTCTCAAAACTCCTTTTATCTATTTTAATGCTTTCGTTGTGCAATTCTAGAGTTTATTTACAATGTGTTACATAAATTTTCAAAAGCAAAAATTGAATTTAGTCATTTAGGATTTATAATAATAATAATTATAATTATAATTATAATTATAATTATAATAATAATTATTATTATTATTATTATTATTATGATGGACATTTTGGACTTTATACTACTTATTTCCTTTCAATTTTTATGTATACCAAACAAAATTGAAATTCCCAATAATTTTATTCATACACACCAAATATTAGAATTTAGATTACCACTTTATTCTCACATAATTTATCTCCCATAGAATTGCAATTCATTTTCCACCTAATTCCCTCCCTCCAACCATACTTTGTTTGAGTATTACTGAGCAAACACACATACTTTCCCAACTATTAGAGCATCCAGACTAGTGAATTTTTGTTGATTTTTTGTGAAACTCATGGTTAGGTGAATGTGAGAGAAGAAAGAGAAAGAAACAAATTTTAACTCCTACAAGGCCTTCCTTAATAGTTGTGGGTTTTCATCAGTTTTCTGTGGGTCCCAGCATCCACCTCATCATCTACTATCTCACTTAATCACAAAATCAATTTCTCACATTAATTTGAAATCTCACTTTTTTATGGACCCACCATTTTATTATTCTATATTTTAATTATTTGACTTATAAATTTATTCCTCACATTAGGTGGTCAGGTTGGCTGCCGGTCAACATACAATTGTTATTTTTTATTTTTTTAAACCTGACATAAGATGGGGGTCTTACAGGAGAAATAATTCTCAAAAAGTAAGCACCCCCATCTGTTAAAAAGTAAGCCATCAGCTTTTATGCATAAAAACTTGTGCAAATTTCAACTAATGGGATCACCCTAAGAGATGATTTTTTGTGGTTTTCAAGGAAGGAGAAAGAGAGGATACTATTGAGTATTGACAATGTTTTTTCTTCTATTTTTTCTTTCACACACCGTCTGATATGGATGCTCTAACTCTATTACAATTTAGTACATGTATATACATACTTTCCCAACTACTAATACTACTAATAGCATAGCATAACTCTATTTTTAAATTTTCAAGCCATCTGTTCCACCCAATAAAAATGATTACAATGCAGCAAGAGAATTAGTCGTTGTGTCGGTTGAAACCATGAGCTACATCAAAAAATAAAAAATAAAATAATAGGACTCTATTCATGCGTTATATTAAGCGGAGATTCTCTCTAATAAATTGTACGGAGTAGTACTTATTATCAGCAGAAATTGTGCACACAGCCATTTCCTACTTCCTATCATTTCAATTTTCAAATTTCAACGGGCAAATTCGAAATTCTCGCCTATATTTGCAGTCTATCTACGCTCTGGCTCTGTTTATGAAATTTCTTCTCCAACGGCCTTCTCTTCATCTTGTTGCCCCAAAGTGATTCTGCGTTCATTTCCCAACCCCTCTGAATCCATTTCAGTCGTCAATACTACCAAGGAGTGGGAATCACTACAAAACATACACTTTACCCAAATTACCAGACCCAGAGCTTCATTTTCACCGATCGCTTACCTTCTGACTCCAAGAATCACTTGAACTATTGGCAATCAAAAGAAATTTCGGTATTTTTTTTTCAAATGTTACTGTGTATGATCTTGATACTTAATTTTATTTGGGTACGAAAATCTAGTAACTGATAATGCTTGTCGTTTTTAGGTAAGTATTGATTTACGTAAATTCCGTGACAAGAAAAAGAGAACTTCTGATTTTCTGGAAATGATTGGAAGAGTGTTTTGAGTTTCGCTCACGTGTTATTTGACAAAAACCCACATTGCATTTGGTTGAATTGTATAAATTGATCAATCACACTGGAATACTTTCTGTATAAATATAATGTTCAATGCTTCCCCATTTTCAGATAGTTTGTGTGGTGGTTTGTTTTGTACTGTTTAGGGGTTCTGAAGTTCAAAGTTGAAGATCCAAAGGAAGTGAGTATAAGTAGGATGTCCTTTATGTGCTTAGGATGAGTATGGTTAATACGGAGTAATTAATATCAAAAGGTCAAAGAATGTATTATAAAGAGAATATAATAATGTAAAAATGGGGTACCTACTGTTTATGTTAGTTTTATTTAATTGAGGTGAATATCTGCTAAAACTTATTGCTCTGAAAGTATGTTACTTAAAGAAGAAAAAGTAAGCTAATAATTTTCATGTTTGAGTGAGTGAGAATGCCTGCAACTTATATTTGAGTATATGACTGACATATTTGTCTGAGTAGGAAAGTAGAAGCATCCAGTTTACTATTAAGACTTAGCTACTGCATCATTCATAATAATGTTAACACTGGGAATATATCTGTTCAAAACTTTGGCTATCTAAAACCTTTGATAAATGACAAGCAGCATATTAGCTTGTATTTATTCTAACCTATTTCTTTTCTCAATTTCAGTTGCCTTGTACTTCATTTCTTTTGATGATGTTTTACTGTTGCATATTCATCTTCTGTGATCTTTTTCGGGGGTGCTTATATTCGTAGGTACACTTTAAATAGTGTCAGTCAATCAATCATGCTTAGTGCTAGACTGAGGGGTGGTATATGTCTGCTTATATGAATACGCAAAGAGGTTCTATGTTTTATTTTCTAGCACAAACGTTTGATTTTTTGAAAAAAAAAGTTTACCATGTTTGAGCTTTCCTCATCAGTTATTGACAAAATGCCACATTGCATTTGATTAAACTATTGTGTAAATTGATTAGTCATGCTAGATGTTGATTTCTGTGTACAAAAAATTTTCAGCTTCCATTTTTCCTGATTGTATTTGGCAGTTCCTGTTGTACTATGGTTAATAACATCAATGATGTACTTATAAAGAATCAGAAAACATATAAAAATGTGGTGGATACACTTTAACTTAGTTTTACATAATTCAGGTATATATCTGCTAGCCAGCCATGTTAACATCTTGCATTCATTAGCTTTCTACTCCAAAAGGCTGTACAATATACAGTGTATGTGTTTTTTTCCCCTTCTGTGGTGTAAGACATGTTTCTAAAGCATAGTTACTCGAAGAACAGCTAATAAAATTATTTTTATATATGAGAGAGTAGGAATGGAATTGAGTAATTGAGTGCTATATTTGTCTGAGTTGGAAAGTAAACATAGGACTATCAAGTCTTCATTTCACCTTGCTATTCATGGAGCATAAACATGAATTGAATAAACTGAACATAGTACTAAAAGAAGGTGTTTCATCAGCTACCCTAGCTCACATTATATTTTTTCTTAGGCATCAGTTTATTTTGGAATTTGCTTCAGAGTATTTCAGATCATGTGCTTACAGGGATTTAATTGTGAGAAATGCAGTTAGAGCTGCAAAAACATACTTTAACTCTAGTGTATGTTTAATACTTGTATACTAGGTGAAAATTTCATCTGTTCTTACTTCTTTTGCTTTAATGTTGACTTGTAAAGTGTATATTTTGTATTGACAGTCAAGGTAGAAACTGGAAAGACCAACTTGGTTTCAGCAGTTCAGGGCTCAGGGAACCCAAATTTCATATGTACAACAACCTAATGGACATTTCTGCATTCCCTTAGTCTGGTAATGTTTATTTATTTATTTTTCTTGAGTACTATTCCACCTGCTATTGGGCAAAGAGTAAATACCCCACCATTGCGGTTTTGATCTTGTGACCTCCCCTCAAGGAGAGCCACAGAGGTGCCAATTGAGCACAAAGTGCTTGGCAATCTGGTAATATTTATTATTTATGAAGTTAGAATTCAAATAATTAAATTATATTGTATGGAGAAATAAAAATCCATATGGCTGACCAGCAGCACTAGATTGGGATTAAAGGCATAGCCCAGTTGAGGCATCATCAAAATCCAGGGTAAAAGACTGAAATGGGACTCTTTTCCCAATTATTGACAAAAATAAGAATGTTTTGAAATTGAGACAAAATAGGAAAAAAATAGTTTGAGACATGCGTTTGAAGTCAGAAACGCATGTCAATTTGCGTTTTAATTTTCTTTTTTCCAAATACAGAATCCAAATGCAGGTGGGACTTGTTCTAGTGTAATGTTATAATAATAATAATAATAATAATAATAATAATAATAATAATAATTAGTCTTTGCACCTTCATTTTCTTTAATTTACTTGCACTTTAATTTCTTTAATTTCCGTTAACTTTTTTTTTCGGATTTTAGTTATTTTATTGGTTCCCCCAATGTGCTTATCTTTGGTCCATCGAAGACGATGCTTGTTTCTAGTGTGGGGGGACCATTTTGTGGGTCGAATTTTGGGTTGTATATAGAAATTTTTGCTTAGTTTGCTTGGATGAGTCATTGTGCATAATTCTTGAGTAGTTGCTTTCCTAGTTTAAACTTGTGAACACTTCTTTTTTGTGGGTTTGTGGATTGAATTGTGGTACTTGTGCATCTCAACTTGTGAATTGATGATTCAAAACCAAACTTTTGATTGATCTAGTCTCTTGCGAATAGACTTGTTAGCCTTCTTAATAAATGAATAAATTGACCCTATGTGTTATGCTTGGCTAGTGATGACTTATGTGAGATTCCTGTGACATTTGTTTTGTTTGACCTTGCTTCATTACTCTCCAATGTGAAACTCTAAGAATTGCATGATTTGAAATGATCTTAGGCCATTGTTGTTTACCTAGCCTTTTAGTATATTCACCTACATTGTTTATCCCTTGTGACCCTTTTTGAGCCTTTTTGTTCTTAAAATAAAATGATTTGCACTTGTCCCCAAGTTTGTTTGTTTTTCTTTGTGTGAACCCCTCATCATTTAACATTTAGCCCTTAGCCAAAAATAAAAAAAATATTCCCTTTCCACCCTTTGAGAGAATGTAACACTTATTCCTTAGTTTAGGAGAGATTTTGCTTTGGGAGCCCATTGTCATTAGTATCACTTTAGATAGTTTTGTTTTAATGTGGGGGTCTTTTGTAAATATTTTGAGATATTGGTTATATTGGAAAATCATGTCTTGAAAAATAGAAAAAGAAAAAAATAAAGCAAAAGAATCTTTGAAAAAGTTGAAAAAAGAGAATCAAATCTTGAAAAGAGAATAAAGAGAAGGAATATTTGAATAAAAGTGAAAGTTCCTCATCTTTATAGATAGTTGTGTCCTTACCCCTCAAATCTAGAGTGTTGTCTTGCTTTCTTGTGTAATTTGCTCCCTTTCATAATTGTCAAGTCTCTTCTAAATTAGTTTGTGTTTAGATGTGAAATTCTCTCATTTTTGTTTATCTTCCATACTCCTTCCTTGTTAACCCTTTACCCTTTAGCCCCGTTACAAGCCAAATAAAGAACTAGTTGATCATTTCATGCACTCCGAGAGTTGATCTAGTGGGGGTAAGAAGGGCAAGCTTATGAGATCTCACTTTGAGCTGTGTTTTGCATAATCTTAACTTAACGCTTGTGCACGCAAGGTTCTCACACACTCTAATAATGACACTTGGTTATTGGCTTGAGAAAGGAACTCGTTTGCGAGGCCGAGATGATTCTTGAAAGAAGTTGGGTTGTCATGAGTTGCTTGTGGATGTTTGGTTGTACAGGAAGGAAGTGTGAATAAAGTTCATAGCTTGGAAAGTGACTTAGTAAAGTATTATAAAGTAAAAGTAACATAAGGCAAAAACTACTGCAAAAATATAAATCAAAAGTGACCAAAGTCCTGAACCGTAAGAAGGCCAATAACTAGAACATGAAATCTAACTAAAACATGAAAACCAACAGAACTAATGAAAAAAAAAAAAAACAAAAGGAAGAAAACATGAAAAGAGTTTGAAACCGGCCACCAACAAGCCACAATCAAGAGCTCTATCAAAAACTCGCTAATAGCCAAACTAAAAACTACACATCCCCCGGCGGGTCCTATGGAGGAAAACCAGCGCCAGAAAATGGGGGTGGGGAAAATGCAAATTTTTATTCCAACCAAACCAATACGGAGTATTTACAATCTTCACTGGGGCATACCTTAGAACTAAAGGAGTGAGATAATCTCAAGGAGATTATGGCCCAAGGCCACTACTACTGAGCTGAAACACATCTAAGGGTGTGTTTGGTTGGTGGGTTTAGGCATAAGGTATGGGTATCAAAGTGATCGTTATTGTTTGGTTGATAGGTTTTTAGAGTACTATTATGGGTTTGGAATACCCTATTAATTGGAAAACCCATACCCTAATGAAATAAGGGTTTCATTTCCTTCCTCCTTTATTCCTTAACTATTAATAATCATTCATTCTCAGTCCACCCTACTACTAAACATGTAAAATACTTTTACCAAAACTCATTACTCTTACGAAGTATTTGATACCCATACCGATTCCGATTTCCATGTGCGAACCAAACACACCCTAAAATAGTAAAATGAGTGTCACACTACTAGAGAGCTGATTATGGAGTTAAGGGTGTGTTTGAAAATCAGAAAAATAACTTCTGAAAAATGACTCATTTTTCAAAAAATATTTTTATTTTTTGTGTTTGGTTCATTTTTCTGAAAAATGAGCAGAATTGTATAATTAAACATTTTATTTATTTATTTTGTTTAGAATGTAACATTTATAATAATAATAATAATAATAATAATAATAATAATAATAATAATATAACAATTTTAAATATAAAAAATAACTAATAAGATATCAAAATAACTAACCAAAGTCTTGCAATTCAAAATAACAAACCAAAATAACTAAAGTTTTACAATATTACGAACAAAGATTACTAACCAAAGTGTTAATGGTGGTGGTGGTGGTACGGTGTTATTATATTATATAATAATAATAATAATAATAATAATAATAATAATAATAATAATAAACGATAGTATGTTAGTGGTGGAGGTAGTGGTGTGGTGGTGGTGGTGACGGCGACGGTGGTGGTCTAGCGGGTGGTCTAGTGGTGGTGGTAGAGGTGGGGTGGTGGTAGTGGTGGCAGTGTGATGGTGGTGGTGGTGGTGTTGTGAGAATTGAAAAATGACTTTACAAAAAAGCGCGGAAGTTATTTTTCAACAAAAGATGATTTTCTTTTTCATTGACCAATCACTCATTTTTTCTTTGACTTACATTTTTCACTCTTTACAAAATACTAAAAACTCAAAAAATGATATCTTCAAATCATTTTCAGATTTTCAAACACACCTTAAATTATGGAATCGTTATATCGTGCATCACGGTGCACATAGCAATGTGCACCCTAGTCCAAAATGACGTCGTTTCGATGTTAGTGGATGCGGACGCGAATGACTCCAGAGAATTCATTATCTATAATACACATAATCATTATCTAGAATACACAGAATATTTGCCTAGAATACACAGCATGTTTTCCCAGAATACACAGAATATTGACACAAAATACACAGAACTCATCCTCCTAACATTCGAATGCACAAACACATCACAACATGTGTTAATAACATGAATACACAGAATATTGACACAAAATACACAGAACTCATCATCCTAAACATTCGAATGCACAAACACATCACAATATGTGTTACTAACATGAATACACAGAACGGTTGCCTGGAATAAACAGAATAATTGCCTGGAATACACAGAACGATTACCTAGAATACACTGAATATTAACATAAATACACAGACCGGACGAAACGGGAAACATGATTTCCAAAAAAAGAGACGGTTAGTTTATAATGCTCAAAACGACGTCGTTTATGTACGTGGTGCACATTGCTGTGTGCACCATGTTGCACGGTATAATTTGCCTAAATTATGCGAAAGTCTCACCATATGATAATGATTCCGCCCATACTGAGTTTAAAGTCTTGTGTCTATTCCACTGACAATTGAATTTCTTCTTGAAGAATCTGCGGCCCATACTCAAAAAAAAAAAAATCTGCAGCCCAAATACAAATCAGTCCATTCAAGATGTCTACAAACGTTATTGCATGTACCATGGTCCACCAAAACGATGCCGTCTCGGCACCGTTGGATGCGCGACACAGGTCGCGTGTCTTCTTCTTCTTTTTTTTCTTTTTTTTTTTTTTTTTTTTTTAAAATATAAAAGCCCAGTCTGTGGAGAGACGCAGGAGAAGACTCGGACGCCATTGCAATAACGTTTGTATCATCACTGCTTCTGTCGTCATTGTAGAGAGACGCAGCAGAGAAGACTCGGACGTCATCGGCATTGCCATCTCCGTTGCTTCCTCACTCTCCACGCCATCGCGATCGCCACAAGAAGACAGAAAAAACCACTCCATTGCTTGTTCTTGAAGGTAAACATCTCATTCCTTGTTCAAGCACAAATTTCCTTGTTTATTGTTTTTTAGCAGGTTGTATTTGTGTACAGAGTAGATTATTGATATGCATATAGTACATTTTTTATTGCCTAGGGTTCTTACTCGTTTTAGGGATTAATATTTAAACTTTGTTGGCATGACAAGCATTTTACCTGTTCTAATGTAACAATCATGATTTTGAAAGGACCCAAAATTGGATCATTGACAAAATTCTTAGTCTAGAAGACTAAACATGAAGCTGTATTATACAATGTGAGGGATAAGTGGCTTCTCTTTCAAATAGAAATACAGCAAAACTAATAGGCATGGCAATGATATACCTATAGTTCAGAAAAGCAAGCTGCTGATAGTTGATCTTGCAGGGTCTGAGCGATTAGATAAATCTAGTTCACTTCCTCTTTATGATGATCTAAATTTCTATCTTAGCCTTCCACCCAATGCCTATATTATATTGTCTTTCTTACTTATGAGCAATTAGACAACTCTAGTTCACTTCATCTTATGACGATCTAAATTTCTATCTTAGCCTTCTACCCAATGCCTATATTACATTTATTTTCTTTCTTACTGATACTTTTCAGTCTTCATTATTAATGTGTTTTTGAATGGCAGCCTACCACTATGTCTAGCTGATTGTTGGTCCAAAAGTATGATATAATTGTCATTTTGCCATGTTGAAGGAAGTGAAGGTCACTTGGTGGAAAAAGAAGAAATGTTGCTGATAGAGGATGATGTGTCATTATTAATGTGTTTTTGAAGGCAGCCTACCACTATGTCTAGCTGATTGTTGGTCCAAAAGTATGAACTAATTGTCATTTTTCCATGTTGCAGGAAGTCTTGGTGGAAAAAGAAGAAATGTTGCTGATAGAGGATGATGTGGAGAGCACATTAGGCCTCCCCAAGAGTGGTATTCAAGTTGTTAAAAGGAACAACTCAAATGCAACTACAGAATATAACAACTTGGTGGAAGAATGGAGAGTGCATTGGGGAATAAATAGTTGTTCTCCATTGGTGAAAAGACTTTCTGAGGGAATAGGTGAGAGGAAAGACCATGGTGATATGTTCAAAAGGGATTTTGTGGTGTTTGTTGTTTCTAGTTTGTTCAAGGGCCACGCCAAATGGACATCAAACTTTAAAATCTTGTACTCATTGATGGATGTGAACAACATAAAGAATTTGAACTAGTGTGGATATATTTTCAAAAGTCTTATTAACAGTGTTGAAAAATGGACGAAGACACCCACTATATTCTTCACTGATCCACTCATCTTCTTAGTGGTAATACCTTTGATTCAATGTATGTTGTTTATTCTCTTAATGAATCTTTGGCTTTCATACTAACTTTATTTTTTATTTTTTAGTTTTCATACATTAATAGGTTGCAATTCAAAGGGCAGCAAATAGAAAGAAAATCCCATGCCATATCAGCTTGGACGATTGACATGGTCCAAAAATAATTTGTAGATTAAAAGCGAAGTGGTGCATTTGGCAGGGGAAAGGTTTTGGACAGAGTTAGAAAGCCAGTTGTTGATGTTGAAAACAATGAAACTATTCGAGGAAAGGAAAAAGAAAGCAATGGGGGTGGAGGTGCAGGTACTAGTTGGTGATAAAGCTGCAATGAGTGATGTAGAAAAGATATCTACAGAAATGATGATATTGGCTGCAGCTATAGTTAAATTTGGGAAAGCTATGGCTGAAGTTGGGAGCAAAAACACGGGGAAAGACATTATCAAGAAAACTTTCAGCAAGATGTCTAATATGCTGAACGTTGCATCAACTTCCCAACCTGCTGAGACTTGGACGTTGTAGGATGATGATCCAATCTTCAATGACGAGAGCTTTCTTGCAGCAGTGTCAGCATTGGAGAAAGCATTCATAGTCACCACAAACCCTGCTGAACATCCAAAAGAAGCAGAATTGGATGGCCTACCTTCATCACCAAGGTGGAATTTGTTAACACCTACCCCCGAATGTTCGAAAGCCAAATGAAACAACCACCACACGCCTTGCTGAACACAGTACACCTCCTCATGACAAAGAATGAGGATGATGATGATGTTGTATTCATGTTTAAACTGGTGTGGTACTTAATATCAGTCGTAGGTGCATTGTGGTCAGTAGGGCGTGTGGTGGTTGTTTCATTTGGCTTTTGAACATCCGGGGGTAGGTGTTAACAAATTCCACCTTGGTGATGAAGGTAGGCCATCCAATTCTGTTTCTTTTGGATGTTCAGCAGGGTTTGTGGTGACTATGAATGCTTTCTCCAATGCTGACACTGCTGCAAGAAAGCTCTCGTCATTGAAGATTGGATCATCATCCTACAACGTCCAAGTCTCAGCAGGTTGGGAAGTTGATGCAACGTTCAGCATATTAGACATCTTGCTGAAAGTTTTCTTGATAATGTCTTTCCCCGTGTTTTTGCTCCCAACTTCAGCCATAGCTTTCCCAAATTTAATTATAGCTGCAGCCAAATATCTTCATTTCTGTAGATATCTTCTCTACATCACTCATTGCAGCTTTATCACCAACTAGTACATGCACCTCCACCCCATCGCTTTCTTTTTCCTTTTCTCGAATAGTTTCATTGTTTTCAACATCAACAAACTGGCTTTCTAAATCTGTCCAAAACCTTTCCCCCGCCAAATGCACCACTTCGCTTTTCATCTGCAAATCGTTTTTGGACCATGTCAACCGTCCAAGCTGATATGGCATGGGATTTTCTTTCTATATGCTGCTCTTTGAATTGCAACCTATTAATGTATGAAAACTAAAAAATAAAAAATAAAGTTAGTATGAAAGCCAAAGATTCATTAAGAGAATAAACAACATACATTGAATCAAAGGTATTACCACTAAGAAGATGAGTGGACCAGTGAAGAATGTAGTGGGTGTCTTCGTCCATTTTTCAACATTGTCAATAAGACTTTTGAAAATATATCCACACCAGTTCAAATTCTTTATGTTGTTCACATCCATCAATGAGTGCAAGATTTTAAAGTTTGATGTCCATTTGGCGTGGCCCTTGAACAAACTAGAAACAACAAACACCACAAAATCCCTTTTGAACATATCACCATGGTCTTTCCTCCAAAGTCTTTTTTCACCAATGGAGAACAACTATCTATTCTCCAATGCACTCTCCATTCTTACACCAGGTTGTTATATTCTGTAGTTGCATTTGAGTTGTTCCCTTCAACAACTTGAATATCACTCTTGGGGAGGCCTAATGTGCTCTCCACATCATCCTCTGTCAGCAACATTTCTTCTTTTTCCAACCTCAAAGCACATCTATACACATCAAAGTTTGTTACCAAATAGGTAGTCAACATTCTATCCAAGCTGGACAACTTAATCTCTAGCAATGAGCCAAAACCAATCTCCCGGACAGCGTTTTTCTGTTCATCAGTGAGCTTTGGCAACAATTTATTAAGCTCCATAGGTGACATCCTTGACTTGAGCAATCTAGGTTCATTTGTAGGTTGAATTTTCCCTTTTCATTTTTCTTTCTTTACCGCACTAGGAGCAGTGCCCTAATCAGATTGACCTCTATCTTGATTTCTCTTCGATCTCTCTTCTCTAGCACAGTTTGATGATCTTTCAGTTTGAGTCTGTTCAGTGTTTGTAGTTTGTTTCCTTTTCCGGTAGGTTTTTGTAACCTTTTCTAATGTAAGATTCAAGTCTTGGCTAGACATATCTGCTACAACTAAAATGTTAGTAAGACATTGATATTATGTTTAGTAAATATTAAATTTCTTAGTAGATGGGGTGGAGTGTGCCGAATAAATCCAGCCATGCATAAAAATAATGTACCATATCCATTAAAATAATGTACCTAATGGACAGAAATAATGTACCATAATCAGAAACACAACTTTCAAATTATAAAGTACACAGAAATGATACATAAAAATAATGTACCCTATGAATTAAAATAATGTACCTACTGCATATAAACAATGTACCTCAATCAGAAGCACAAGTCTCAAATCAGAAATTACACAGAAATGATGAAATAGAGTAAGTTAGACCTCACTGGACTCATGCTTTACTGCTATAGGACTGATAACTCCTACAAACAAGTTGCAGACATATACACCTAGAATAAAGAGGTATAAATGTATAATGTGAATGGAGGGGGCAATTCCCCCACCCCACCCTGCATTTATGGTGCCTAATTACTGGCAATTGTGTCTAGGCAAAAAAAAAAAAAAAAAACTCTCAAGTAATTTATATTTTAATTTCAAATTTATTTTTGTGCACCCCGCAATTTCCTTCAATAGTTCAATCTGCTTGAAAAATGTACACCTTACATCACAACCAACAAATACCATGCCCTGCAAGACCCACATTATGAGTGTTATGGTACACATACCACATAAACCACCCACAGCCCTATTGAAAGTGCAGCAAATAAGCATGTGAATTTGTACTTTAGAATAATGATAACTCTATTGCAATGGATGCTGGATGGAGATGCAAATATAAGAGTTATTAAATGTAAAACAACAGAATAAGACTAGTTAGCCACTTCACACTTCTGATCATAGTATCATACCAAAGAAATTAATCCTTGTTTTCTGATCTCCCCAAACACAACAATGATTTAAAGGCCAAGGACACTAATGGCTACAAGATAAAGCAAAGAGTGAGAAGCATAATTTGATACAAATGAGTTTGTGTGGGAGTAAGTGGTGCAATGAGTTTGTTATATTACTATTGTACTATTACTTCTAGATGAGTTCCTGCGCAATGCATGGAGTAACGTTGTATATTTTTAAATATTTATTTTACTTATCTCTATATAAAGTTTAAATATTGTTTACATATTTACTTCTACTCTGTATTATTACTATGGCTTATTTCTTTTTTTTCCCACCATCATAAATATTTAGAAGACAATTTTAGCAAGGACCCAAGGACATACTTTAAGAATTTACATAGAAGAATGCAAAAAATCATATGATGGTTAAGAAAGTAATTGTAACCATCCTGATTTAACTAGCCTTCTTAAATACTTTTAACTGTGATGTAAACATAGAATAGACAGATTAGTTTGGAGACTTTCACCAAACTTTGGCTTTTAATGACAGTGTAATTCAAATCCTAGTTGATCCCATCTCTATCTACATGTGACTCTATCTTAAGAAAGAAAATACAGTACTAGAAAAGAAACCATCATAATGTATTTGCAGCAAAGAGTCAACTTAGAAGTCATAATGGCTCTGCAATGTTAGTAACCAACATGGAGTTCCCACCTGTTTAGAGATCAGAATCTTCTAAGTACGTAAAAGGAAAATATACAATGACCTAGATTAAAAACAAGGAAAGCACAATGTGATTAAGAGCAAGGACAGTTCTGCTAAGTGCTAATAAAGGGAACGTAAGTAATATCTAACAGTAGCAATGGCCACAACAATCCAAATAAACCAGTCCATCCATTCACCCTAATGAACCAGATCTTGCAAAGCTGAAAAACAGCCATTCTAACATCACCACAACAAATACAGTCACCTATAGGTTATACGCTAAGGCACAATTACATAAACTAACCAGATATTAATCAACTTAAATAAAGGAACAAATATTAGAATCTATCTAGGCAGTCACACACACTCACACAGAACTTTTGCAAGGAATCTTACTTCTCATTGAACTCATAACAAGATAAAGAAATAGTACCTACCTCCAAATGAATCACGTAGCAGTCTTGTTAACTTAGAATCTCTTATAGGTATATGCAGACTATTTTTAGCCACTGCATTTATACATTTTCCCAAAGAAGTAAGTGACAGGTTAATAAATTTAGCCTCATCCACCAAGTGACCTTCACTTTCTGCAACATGGAAAAATGACAATTAGTTCATACTTTTGGACTAACAATCAGCTAGACATAGTGGTAGGCTGCCATTCAAAAACACATTAATAATGAAGACTAAAAAGTATCAGTAAGAAAGAAAATAAATGTAATATAGGCATTGGGTAGAAGGCTAAGATAGAAATTTAGATCGTCATAAGATGAAGTGAACTAGAGTTGTCTAATTGCTCATCAGTAAGAAAGAAAATAAATTTAATATAGGCATTGGGTGGAAGGCTAAGATAGAAATTTAGATCATCATAAAGAGGAAGTGAACTAGATATATCTAATCGCTCAGACCCTGCAAGATCAACTATCAGCAGCTTGCTTTTCTGAACTATAGGTATATTATTGCCATGCCTATCAGTTTTGCTGTATTTCTCTTTGAAAGAGAAGCCACTTATCCCTCACATTGTATAATACAGCTTCATGTTTAGTCTTCTGGACTAAGAATTTTGTCAATGTTCCAATTTTGGGTCCTTTCAAAATCATGATTGTTACATTAGAACAGGTAAAATGCTTGTCATGCCAACAAGGTTTAAATATTAATCCCTAAACTGAGTAAGAACCCTAGGTAGTAAAAAATGTACTATATGCATATCAATAATCTACTCTGTACACAAATACAACCTGCTAAAAAACAATAAACAAGGAAATTTGTGCTTGAACAAGGAATGAGATGTTTACCTTCAAGAACAAGCAATGGAGTGGTTTTGTCTGTCTTCTTGTGGCGATGGCGATGGCGTGGAGAGTGAGGAAGCAGTGGAGATGGCAATGACGATGGCGTCTGAGTTTTCTCTACTGCGTCTCTCCACAATGACGACAGAAGCAGTGATGATACAAACGTTATTGCAATGGCGTCCGATCTTCTCCTGCGTCTCTCCACAGATTGAGTTTTTATATTTAAAAAAAAAAAGGTAAATCACCTATTTGGTCCCTCAGTTGTTATCAAACTGTCAATGTTGCTCCTTAACTCCGTATTCATCGATTTAGTCCCAGAAAATAATTGTTTTTGTCACATAACTCCATCCGGCCAGTTTCCGGCGAACACTCCAATTAGCAAGGGTAAAGTAGTCTTTTCCTCTCTTCAATACTTCCTCCTCTTCGTATAACACCAGAGACCAGGGGCAAGTTTTCGGCAGCTCGCACCCATCGGGCTTCCACCGCCTCTGGGTTGGGAACCCATTCTCCAGTGAAGCTATCGCAGCGGCTGATGCTCTCCGCCGTCTTGATACGCCGGGGTTCGGGATCCTGCTCAAATCTGTCCCGTCGATTCTCAGATAGACAAAGAGGTGAAAGAGGAGCGGAGTTGAACTTAGACAGACAAATGGCAACATCCTAACACTAACAGAGGTAGCTAGGGAAGATACTCCAATCCAATACCCAATACTCAGATAGACATGGTCCATACGTGTTGGCGTACAACAAATCATCAAAAGGAATCTCCAAAGGCAAGAATATATATAAAAAAGATAAGAAAAATACAGTAAAAAACAGAAAGTAATTCACTATTGGTTGTAGTGCTGTGCACTGGAGAGGAAAAGGAAATTGTTAATGAATTGGACTGTGATTGTTATGACATGATGAAGATAATGAGACCCATTCACAAAGTTGTCTCCTTTCATCACCGTTTCTGTATGCTCGCCTCTCTCTGCCTTCTTCTCCCGCACTCCTTCAAACCCATTTCCCCTCTTCCCTTCCCATTCTCTCTTCCTTCCGCAAATCCCTTCCATTAATTTGCCTTCTTTCTCTAATCTCTGCCATGCCCTCCTCCTCCAGATCTCCTCATCTTCTCCTGCTCAGTGTCGTAAAAAACGAGGACGGCGGTGGAGCTTTCGTCGCTAACGACGCTGCTGCTTCAACTGATCCTTCTGCTCACAGGGTCTCCGCCGGCTGCTTTACGGGGGGCTTTGAGGCCGGAGGGGCATTAAAGGGGAAGTTAGGTTTGATTGTGAAGTCAGGGTGTGTTAGGAAGTCAGGGCTTCTTCAACAATAGCGGCGACGAAGAGGGGGAGGATTGAAGAAAGGAAAAGACTACTTTACCCTTGCTAAATCGGAGTGTTCACCGGAAATTGGCCGGATGGAGTTATGTGACCAAAAACAATTATTTTCAAGGACTAAATCGATGAATACAGAGTTAAGGGGCAACATTGACAGTTTAATAACAATTGAGAGACCAAATCGATGATTTACCCGAAAAAAAAAAAAAGACGCGCGACCTGTGTCGCACATCTAACGGCGCCATCTCTCCTTAAGTGGAGAGACGGCATCGTTTCCATGCAATAACGTTTGGCATGAGCAAATTATTGTGTGGACCATGGTCCACATAGTGTTGTGTGGACTATAACAAAAATTACATTTTAATATATTAAATGTACATTATTTGTGTCAGTATACAAATAATGTATATCCCCTAAATGTAATATACATTATTTTCATCAAATATCAGCGCATTTCTAGCTCACCAAATATTGTAAAGAGGACACATAATAGCAAGGGCCCAATTTTTTAATGAACCCGAGACCCTGTACATACCTGTTGATCCATTTGATAGCACCATTTAAGGTCTCTCTCTTATCGTTGTCTTTAAGGTTGGTGTTTTTTGTCGAATTATAATCATGACTTTGGAGGAATTCATAGAGCTGGATTTTTGCAGTTTTCTGAAGAAATTCTTTTTCCAGAGTGGCTGATAACTAGCTGAGTCAACGGATTTAATCCCCTTCTCTCGATGCCGGTCACGTGGAGTGTTCTCGATTAGTTTCGGCGATTTGGTTATCAGTGGTTAACAGTTAGCGGTAGCGGATTGTGTTAGCGGTTATCAAACAGTGGATTGCATTAGCAGGTTTGACCAGCAGATTGTATTAGCGGTTTGTAAAAAGATGTTTGGTAAAATTAACTGTTTAGATTAGCGGTTAATATGTAAAATGACCTAAAAGGGCATTCATATTATTATTATTATTAGTATATTAATATTAATAATAATAATATTATTATTATTATTATGTAATTATAAAATAAAATTTACAATAACAATTACAACAATAATTACAACAACTATAACACCACCACTACTACTACTAATAATAATAATAATAATACAAAAAAAAAAAATTAAAAAAAAAAAAAAANTGTTGGCGTACAACAAATCATCAAAAGGAATCTCCAAAGGCAAGAATATATATAAAAAAGATAAGAAAAATACAGTAAAAAACAGAAAGTAATTCACTATTGGTTGTAGTGCTGTGCACTGGAGAGGAAAAGGAAATTGTTAATGAATTGGACTGTGATTGTTATGACATGATGAAGATAATGAGACCCATTCACAAAGTTGTCTCCTTTCATCACCGTTTCTGTATGCTCGCCTCTCTCTGCCTTCTTCTCCCGCACTCCTTCAAACCCATTTCCCCTCTTCCCTTCCCATTCTCTCTTCCTTCCGCAAATCCCTTCCATTAATTTGCCTTCTTTCTCTAATCTCTGCCATGCCCTCCTCCTCCAGATCTCCTCATCTTCTCCTGCTCAGTGTCGTAAAAAACGAGGACGGCGGTGGAGCTTTCGTCGCTAACGACGCTGCTGCTTCAACTGATCCTTCTGCTCACAGGGTCTCCGCCGGCTGCTTTACGGGGGGCTTTGAGGCCGGAGGGGCATTAAAGGGGAAGTTAGGTTTGATTGTGAAGTCAGGGTGTGTTAGGAAGTCAGGGCTTCTTCAACAATAGCGGCGACGAAGAGGGGGAGGATTGAAGAAAGGAAAAGACTACTTTACCCTTGCTAAATCGGAGTGTTCACCGGAAATTGGCCGGATGGAGTTATGTGACCAAAAACAATTATTTTCAAGGACTAAATCGATGAATACAGAGTTAAGGGGCAACATTGACAGTTTAATAACAATTGAGAGACCAAATCGATGATTTACCCGAAAAAAAAAAAAAGACGCGCGACCTGTGTCGCACATCTAACGGCGCCATCTCTCCTTAAGTGGAGAGACGGCATCGTTTCCATGCAATAACGTTTGGCATGAGCAAATTATTGTGTGGACCATGGTCCACATAGTGTTGTGTGGACTATAACAAAAATTACATTTTAATATATTAAATGTACATTATTTGTGTCAGTATACAAATAATGTATATCCCCTAAATGTAATATACATTATTTTCATCAAATATCAGCGCATTTCTAGCTCACCAAATATTGTAAAGAGGACACATAATAGCAAGGGCCCAATTTTTTAATGAACCCGAGACCCTGTACATACCTGTTGATCCATTTGATAGCACCATTTAAGGTCTCTCTCTTATCGTTGTCTTTAAGGTTGGTGTTTTTTGTCGAATTATAATCATGACTTTGGAGGAATTCATAGAGCTGGATTTTTGCAGTTTTCTGAAGAAATTCTTTTTCCAGAGTGGCTGATAACTAGCTGAGTCAACGGATTTAATCCCCTTCTCTCGATGCCGGTCACGTGGAGTGTTCTCGATTAGTTTCGGCGATTTGGTTATCAGTGGTTAACAGTTAGCGGTAGCGGATTGTGTTAGCGGTTATCAAACAGTGGATTGCATTAGCAGGTTTGACCAGCAGATTGTATTAGCGGTTTGTAAAAAGATGTTTGGTAAAATTAACTGTTTAGATTAGCGGTTAATATGTAAAATGACCTAAAAGGGCATTCATATTATTATTATTATTAGTATATTAATATTAATAATAATAATATTATTATTATTATTATGTAATTATAAAATAAAATTTACAATAACAATTACAACAATAATTACAACAACTATAACACCACCACTACTACTACTAATAATAATAATAATAATACAAAAAAAAAAAATTAAAAAAAAAAAAACGTAAATGATGTGGAATCATTCTGATCCCACATCGAAAAAAAATGGAAGAGGAGCACTTGAGCTCCTCTTCCAATTTTAATATGCTCCTCTTGAGATGGGAGGAGCCGTAAGGTTAAGGTTCAATGAACCTTATTAAAGGCTTCTTAGAAGCCTTAAAGGCTAGAAGCCTTTCGGCTTCTCAATTAGCTTTAGTGTTTTTGTTTTTTTTTTTTTTTTTTTTTTTTTTTTTTTAATAATTCAGAGTAAGGGCATTTTGGGAAAAAAAATATTTTCTCAAAACGCCAAACTCAAACGCTGCTAACCAAACACCTACTTTGGCGTTTTGACCCTTGGTCGAAACGCCAAAGTTGGCGGATTCGCCACTAACCAAATATGCCCATTGTGTTAAGATACAAAGGGCTTGTTTGGTTATCAGCGGTTAGCTATTAGCGTTAGCGGGTTGTGTTAGCGGTTATCAAACAGCGGATTGTATTAGCAGGTTTGACCAACGGATTGTATTAACGGTTTGTAAAAAGATGTTTGGTAAAATTAGCTGTTTAGATTAGCGGTTAATATGTAAAATGACCTAATATTATCATTATTATTATATAAAATAAAATTTACAATAACAATTACAACAACAACAACAACAATAATAATAATAATAATAATAATAATAATACAAAACAAAAAAAAAAATTATTAAAAAAAAAAAAGAAAGACAAAAGTTTGCAAATCAGACGTGGGATATTTTATCCCACATCGAATGAATTTGGAAGAGGAGCACTTGAGCTCCTCTATATCCTCTTCCAAATTTAAAAAGCCTCAAAGCCCAAAGGCCTCTCGCTGCTTCTCGCAGCTAGAAGCCTTTGGCTACAGTAATTAATTTTTTTTTTTTATAAAATTAGTAGTGAGGGTGTTTTGGGGAAAATTTGTATTTTTCCCAAAACGCCGAACTCAAACGCTGCTCATAGCAGCGTTTGAGTTTGTAGCGGTTTGGAGCAATCCGCTGCTCCAAACCGCTGCTAACCAAACATAAACTTTGGCGTTTTGACCAGGTCAAAACGCCAAAGTTGGCAGATCCGCCAAAATTTGGCGGATCCGTCAATAACCAAACATGCCCAAAGAGAGAAAAGTTAATATTGTGGGTTGCGTTTTTACTTTTTTCAACCTGTATTCTTTGAGTGTATTTTTATATTATAATTTAAAATTGGGCTATAATGCACATGGGTCAAACTACATAGCCGGTTCTTTAACACTTCCCCCATTTTGAATTTAACCGGTTGACCACTTAAAATTGGACAACCAATTAGCTAGTCTAACCCATAGTCTTATAAACTCATATTTGCTCTCTTATTTTATCAACGTGGGATTCTTAACATATATATTTTTACCCTTAGAAATATAATACAGTATATCATACGATGACAATATGATAAATATATACAAATTTATACATACAAGCCTTACCTATTATACATAACCGAAACCATAATTCTTTCTCTGTTTGAATGTTATTTTATTTCCCTCCCATCTCATTTTCTTTCTCTTTATTTCCCATCTTCTCCCTTCTCTCTATTTGTTCTTCCTTCTTGTTCTTTGTTCTTGTTCATTGTATTGTATTGCTCCCTTGTGGTTGGCGTTTAAGAGTAGTAGCAGAAATCATAGATGGAAGGCGACGAACGACAACATCTACGGCGGATGATGACGGCTTGTACACTTTTACACTTTAACATCTACTCTGTCTCTTTTATTTATCAATCACGTACTCCGTAACTCATTTTATATGGTAACATTTTTTAAAATTAATCTTTTCATGTCTAACTATGACTTTTTTTACTCTTATTTTTAGCTTGCAATGATAAAAAAAAATAAAAAATATTTGTCCGATATTACTACATGCACTATCACATGGTTTAGTATTCAAATTAATATAACAGTAACAATGGTAATTATATTAATCTAATTTTCTTATTATGTGTTTCTATATTTTAATACATTCAATACAATTATCTTTTATACATTTAACTACAATTATTTTTCTAGAAAATTCTAAAATTGCATGCATTGACATTAATGCAACATTTGACAACAACCACAATTTTGTGTCGTGGTCGATCAATAGTAATAGAAGTTACCATTGAGAACATGCACGTACTTCAATACAGGAACTTCAGATTTCATGATAAAAAAAAATAATTTATATCTTGGAGGCATTGTACTTTTTAGACATACTACTATACTAGTTTCTTTCACTTTTGAAACCTTTTTATACTACAGTTACAACAACGCCACCTACTTCAAAGGCGAAATGAAACTAGAGCCAAATCGTTATGAGGACTACATAACATCTCGACATTATGAACAAGGTAACATTAACTAGAGCCATGTTATTTGGAGTAAATACCCAAAATGGTCCATCGACTATGTCATAATTCACAAATTAGTCCTCAACTATCAATTTTACCAATTAAGTTCTCAACTATTCAATTCTTACTCAATAATTCACAAATCAATCCTTCATTGAGAACCTTATTGAGTAAGAATTGAACAGTTGAGGACTTTAATTTATTGAGTAAAAATTGAATAATTGAGGATCTTATTGAATAAAGATTGAATAGTTGAGAACTTAATTTGTTAAACTTGATAGTCGATGACCAATTTGTGAATTTCGCTATACTCGAGTGACCATTTTGGGTGTTAACTCCGTTATTTGTAAGGTATATTATTATTATTATATTTGTTTTATCATTTTTTACGTAATAAGTAATATTATTTTATTATTTTATAAATAATTGGACTAATAATTTTTTATTATTACTAAATCAATCATAAAATATAGGGTCACACTTGTCTAATACCGTCTCATGTATCTTTATCCGTGAGATGGGTATGGTCAAAATGAATGTAATACTTTATTAATGATTTAGTATTGCATTTGCTGATATAAGTATTACATTTCATCTTGACCCAACCTATCTCACGGATCAAAATCCGTGAAACAGTCTCATACAAATTTTTGCCTAAAATATTTTATCTTATTAAATATTAATTACTACTCAGATTTAATTGTGAATTGTTGTCTTAATAAATATATCAAAATTACTACCAATTTTATAACTATTATGATTTATAGTCATTCAAAAAACAATTATTCATTATTCATTAACTATTAATAAATCATTATGAATTAGTAATTATTAAACAATTATTAGAAATCATGTTTTTTATGCTAATAAACGTATACATTTTACTTTAAAAGTTTTACGCTTCAAATTTATTGGGAACGCTACTTAATTCTTGTTATACAAAATTACCCTTATACGTTATAACTCTGTTACTATTTAATTCTAACATTGATGACTCTATCATATTACCATGCACTTATATCTATTATCGTTTTATTAAAATTAATATTTAATTAATTTAATTGTTGATTATATTTTAATTAAATTTCTACGAATGGTAAATCATTTGTGTGTAATATATATACATATATATATATATACACATATATATATATATACACATATATATATATACATATATATATATATACACACATACACACACACACACACACACACACACACACACACACACACACACACACACACACATATATATATATAGGTGTTCATGTGCGACCTGGTTATTAGGTATGGTCGTGCGACCTTTTTTCAGCCATTAGATTAGATCAAGTCATCAAATCAACGCGCAATATATATATGTTACAAAACACACCATTCTACGTACTAAAATGCACCAGAGGACCGATAAAACACACAATTCTACACTATAACCAAATGCACCTATTCACTTAAAATTCATTAATATACGTAATAAAACGCATCATTCTACGTATTAAAATGCACCACAATGTGCCTCATGTCAGGTTATAAACATGCACTATTTACACATATTAGAAAATATGTGCTAAAATATGCACCATTCTACGTATTAAAATGCACCAAAACGTGTGTTAAAATGCACAGTTCCACTTATTAAAAATCCTCATCCTAGATTATAAACATGCACTATTACACTTATTAGAAAACATGCATTAAAATACACACCATTCTACGTACTAAAATGCACCAAAGGACGGATTAAAACACACCATTCCATAACACAGTTACACACCATTCTACGTATGAAAATACACCAGATGATTGATTAAAACACACCATTCCACAAAACAATTAATTGTACCAACATACCTAATAAAACGCACCACAACATGTATTAAAACGCACCACACAATGTATTAAAATGCACAATTTCAATTCATGTAATATAGACACTTAAATTATCAAAAAGTCCTCCACTTAACCTGCGCGAACTACAATTGCCAGCATTAGATTAGGCGAAGTGGACGTCAAAGATAAGGTCGCACAACCGCACCGGAACAACATACCACATATGAATAGAAATATATATATATATATATATATATATATATATATATATATATATATATATTATTTGCGTATATATAACTTCAATTATAATTTTGATTTTTGTGCATACAAAATGCTAGTTAGATTTATAAGTTGCTGATTATTATATTGTACGCGTGAAATTAGACTTTTTTTTGTCTTTAAGTATTTAAATACAAGAAATTTCATAATCGATCTTGGAAGAATATCAGACTAAAATGATTAAATCAAGGGCTGGTCCTGAGCACGGGCGAGCTGGGCGACCGCCCATGCATATATATGTATATATATATGTATATATATATATATATATATANTGGGCGACCGCCCATGCATATATATATATATATATATATATATATATATATATATATATATATATATATATATATATATATATATATATATATGATGTTGTTTTTCATGGTGAGGTGGATAAGTGGTAAAACGAGGAAAAATCCCCGAGTGTCGTATCTCTCAAGGATGACAAATTGGAGTGAATTGGTGTTGACATTTAGGAGGTTAATAGATAAGAATAGCAAGGATTACTACGGGTCATTTAAGTGATATGTTGGGGCTTTGAGAACAAAATTAAACTAAAACAATCTAAAGGGATAAAGGGGTGCATGCCACAGCCAAACCAAGCGATTAATTATCATATGGGAATTTGGAAATGAGTTGCGGGATTGAATTAGGGAGTCACGGTATGTGTACCGAGTGGCGTTACACTCAGACTCTCAATCCTCATTCGGTTGAGACATTTTATCGAACATCTTGCCTACTACTCCTCCCGGACCTTGTCCTTTCGGACTAAGGGCGGGGATGAAGATGAGTTGAACTCATGAGAGGCCGATATCGCGCACACTCTCACTTTCACTTAGTTCACCCACTATTCCGGCCGAAATAGGAGCGAAGTATAAAGAACATCATCCACACAAGACTACAATCCTACTCCAACATCTCCATAAACATAGGCAAAATTCAAGTATCAATCAAAGGTCTAACATGGGCACACACACCCCTAAGCTACTCTACTTAAGCATTGGAACAATAAATAACAACAATCAAAATTAAACAAAGCAATAATTCAAAGAAACAATCTTTCTAAAAAAAAGAGTATTATACCTAAGGAAACATGTGATTTACTTCTTCTATCAATTCATCCATCTTCATCTTCAAATCTAAGACAAACTAATCTACTCTAATGGGAATGTATTGTTTTTTCCTCCCCAAAGGGGAAGAAATGAAAAGAAAATCATATCTGAAAATGTTGGAGAGTCCCCCTCTAAAAATGAGAAAAAGGGGGTTTAAATAGTTGTCCAAAAGTCGAAATCCTCGGTTGCCCTAACTGGACCATCCACGCCATCAGCACGCGTGGTGGGTGGCGTGGTTGCGTACTGGAAACAGTCCACGCCTATCACCACGCGTGTTGGCATCGTGGTGACCTCCTACCCGGTTGATTCTTTGTTTGTTGCTTCCTTTTTGGCTTAGGTCCTTGCTATACCCTACGGAAATGACTTAAAACACAACCTTTGAGTTGAATTTGTCAATATGGTCTTATTTAGAGACTTTAATCACGACAGATGATCATAAATGGGTGATGAAACTACATAATGTTGTCCAGAAATGACCCGAAACTTGACTGTTCTTGGCGCTTATCAATATATATATATATATATATATATATATATATATACACATCCATATTACAGTGTTATAATTAATGTTATAATTATATTAGAAAATACAAAATTAAGAATAGATGGAAACCTAATTGATGTGGGACTGCAGGAAGCTAAGCTGGGAATCGACGCTCAATTAAGTAATTCAGAAATATAATCGACATGGGGACACCTAATTATCTATTAGAATCGACACCCTAAACGGCTAACCCATTCGTCTTCTTCAATAATTTTCTTTTCCAATTCAATTAATCCTCGCATCTTCGTCGACGATCAACGATTGTTCATTTGTTTGCCGGTATAGACCCTATTATCCGTTTTAACTTGTAAGTTTTATTATATTTGTAATTTTCTGTCTTTATTTTCCTCTACAACACTGCACACAGGCAACACAATACACCTATAGGACATTAGGGATTAAGGGCTATAAATCTATAATACTCTAATGAGTAATGACGTAATGTAAATAAATGTTTATTTGGATAATGGATTCTGTGATTTATGTTATTGTAGAATATATATATATATATATATATATATATATATATATATATATATATATATATATATAATTTTTGAATTATAATTACCCTGACTACGGTCTAATCCATTCTATTAACAGAGAAAGTGAAAGAAGAAAAGAACAAAAAAATCGTGGTTATGGAGCTATTTGTGATACAACTGAAGACTGAGGAGAAATTTTTGAAAAATATTCAGATGCTTTTGTTCTTTTCTTATACACAGTTTTTAAAATTGTTTTATATAATGTTACCTAAAAAGCATTTATCTTTAAGTGAAAAAGAAAAGAAAAAAAAACAAGTATAGCAGCTAATAGATCACAAAGAGGAACTATAAATAAAGGTTTGGCGATTTTGTGTATTGAGAAGTATATACTAGAGAATGTTAATCTTTATGCGACATCGAGTAAAGTACGTAGAAATTTTGTCATTATTACTTTTGTATTTAAAAAGTATTGAAAATTTTCTAATCGTATTTCTTGTTATTTGATATTATTATTTTCTTAGTACTCCCTCCGTCCCATTTTATCTGTCTTACTTTCCTTTTTCATGGTAAGTTGAGGGCAAAATGGGAAAGCATGCATTCTTCTACTCACTTCCTAAAACTCCGTGCAAAACCAAAGTATGCCACATAAATCGGGACGGAGGGAGTATTATTAAATTTACATTTTAATTTTAATATAGGGACCCATTTTTTTAATTTCGCCCAGGGCCTTTGAAATGTTCAGAACGGCCCGGATTTAAATCAATTGATTAGCTAATTTTACTCGTACAATTATAATTAAATTCATTTATTTGTCTCCATTTTTTCAATGTTGGATTAAACAAAAAAAAAAAAAAAAAAAGTTTAAGGAGCTAGGTATGTACCCAAAAAATCATCGAATTAACTTGACAAAAACATTTGTGAGATCGTCTCATGAATTTTTATTAATGGATGGGTCGGGTTAATATGAAAATGCAATACTTATGATGGGTAAATACGCACTTGAACTGTCTGTAGGATCACCTACTAGAGTGCCACCCAGTCGGATCCCAGCGCAACTAAGTTTCACCTAGTCAGTTAATTGGATCCCAATAGAGCGTCACCCGATTACATTGCTCGTGTTGAAGATTGAAAATCCTAGTGATGGGTGAATACACTCTAGGACTATCCGTGAGATCACCCAACAAGCTAAGGTGCCACCTGGTCAGTCCGCCAGCATGGTGTCACCTGATCAGTCTACTCCATCACCCACTTTGCAAGATTGGAGAGCTTAGCTTAATTACAATACAAGTAAAGGAGATCCACTTGCGCCGGAAAAAAAAGGCGACTGATCTGATAGCTTGCAGGAATGATGGTTTTTATCACCTAGGGTAATCTGTCTACATATATGTAGTTGCAGAGCGACCGACTAAGTTAATGAGAGCGCGACATGTCAAGCCACTTGCATATGAGCATTACTTAGCCGACTTACTTAGTATAAATAGGGGGCTTCCTCCCCTTAGTTCTCATACTCACTACCTTTCAACATTACACCACTTGTGATATTGACTACATTTTAACACTACACCACTTGTAATTGTCTTCTACTCGTAATGCAACAAATTAAAGCCTTAGTCCACTCAGTGGTTATCTGGCAGACTGACTGCTAGTCTGACCGACTGACTAACTGAGCACCATTTTACTTGTTCATCATATACGTATTCGTAATATAGTCGTGACCTTGATCCAATTTACGCTATCAACTTATACTGAAAAATGTAATACTAATCAATAATAAAGTATTTGCTACTTATAAGGGAAAGTGTAATACTTTTAAAGAAAAATGTACTACTTTTATATTTTAATTTAAAAATATTACGGAGTATATTTTTTCTCAAAAATATTACACTTTCTTTTATGAGTAACAAATATTTGATTCCTAATTAGTATTACACGTTTTAATAACCCAATCCGTTTCACAAATCTTTATTCATATATAAGACGGTCTAGAGAGTCACTCATTAACTTTTTAGACGTAAATCAATTGATATTTTTAAAAAAATGGTTTACCCAAAAAACAAAAAGAAAGAAAAAAACCTTTGTTCAAACATGATGCCTGGTTGTTAGCAGGATTCAAAGCTATCTAGTCTGCATCCTAATTAAAAAAAGGAGTTGGACGATACATATGAAGCACGTGATAAGATAAGAAAGGTGGTAAGCACCAACTTACTTGTCGGCCGCTCTTTGTTGAATATCAGAATATTCACCATTTCATTATCGCTTTAGCTCTTCTATTTATTCATTTCGTGGTCTTTTTTTTTTTTGTTTTTCATTGCAATCTTTTGCTTTGCCCTATCTACGTAAATACCAAACTAAAAGGATAATGTAAATGAACTTTCTTATTTATTATTGTGTACTATGTAAAAACAATAATTTAATCTACGCATTTATCTAATATTAAAAACTAAAAAGACTACCAGATTAAAATATATTTTAAGATAACTTGTAAATTTCAAAACATGTAATTATATTCTAGTAATAGAGTTAATCAAATGTATTTGATATAGTTAGTTATTAGGTTTTGATTAATAAAAATTGATAGAAAATTCTTCAATTTAAGTTAGGAGTTAATTTCAGTTTTATTCATAGATTTATAGGTGTCAGACAGTCAGTCCATTATTGTTAGTCCTTTTTTTTCTTAATCAAAACATCCCTTTGGTCCCATTATTATTATTATTATTTAAAAAGTTCATGAACTTAATTGACTTCTCAAATAAAGTTCATGGGTGTATTTGACCATTATCCCTTTTAATTTTGTATGCTATGAAATGCGTACCATAACAAATATATTGGAAGTCCAACTATATTATATATTGTACATTTTAATATATATTTATTTTTAAAATTTTTTATTTAAATTCATGATAACATAAATTGTGCACCGCATGCATGGATAAAACACTAGCTGATTTTATGATAAGAGTAATACCACTTTCTACTTACAGTGTAATACTACCCATACTTTAACTTTATGAGGGAATATCATCTAGGGTCTTTCGAGTATAGTGGTTTTGCTACATTTAGTCCTAAACTTTCAAATTGATCATCCCTGATTCTTCGACTTTCAAATTGTTACCATCCGTTATCCAAGTTAACCACCCATGGTCCTTCAACTATCAAATTTTTACCATTATTGATCTGTCCAAGAGGACCGCGGCCGGTTAAATTTTGAAAGTTGAATGACTACATACGGATGGTTAACTTGGACTACATACAGATGAATGGATGATACAACAATTTGAAAGTCAAAGGACCATTAGTGATCAATTTAAAATTTTAGGACTAAACGTGACAAAACTACTATACTCGGAAGACCATATGACAATAACTCTTAACTTTATACTCCATTTTCTATCTTTACTTACATGACACACCTTAATTCATTCTTTTAAAAAAGAGTTAATTCCAGCGATGGTCCTCCGACTATGTTGATTTTCCAAAATTAGTCCCCGACTTTTAATTTGGACAATTTAGGTCCCTTGACTTTTAAATTCTTTCCAATGTTGGTCCTTTCGTCAAATTTTGGTTAAATTGATGAAGGGGTAAAATCGCATGTTCACTTGTATACTCGTATTTCTTCTGTCCTATACGCTATATATATGAATATAATATCAGTCGAAAAGACATCGAATGAGATTATATGGCTTCGACTGAGACTTCGACTGAGATTATATTCATATATACAGCGTATAGGATAGGAGAAATACGAGTAATAATACACTAAACATGTGAACGGACAATTTTACTCCTTCATTTGACCTCAATTTAACCAAAATTTGACGAAAGGACCAACATTAGAAAGAATTTGAAAGTCAAGGGACCTAAGTTGTCCAAATTAAAAGTCGGGGACTAATTTTGAAAAATCAACATAGTCGAAGGACCATTGCTGGAATTAACTCTTTAAAAAATGTCAACCAATAATTGCAATTTTAATTCCTTTCGTTTCTTTTTCTCCCAATAAAATTAAGACACATAAAGAAAATTTTATTTTGAGAAATTACACTTATCATCTTCCTGTTAAGGAACACACTTGATTGGGTCATTCAAGAAAGCCAATTAAGATCATCATTTTATTTTGGCGGCTTGGAATTGAATCACATGCTGCCAATACTTGTCTACTATGACAATAGCCTCCAGCAGTCCAGCCCCCTCTTCCGCCGCTATACACATTGGTAGATGTTGAGAGCAGTGAAGGTGGTTTGAGAATTTAATTAGAAATTACACTCAACATAGAAAATGTTAAATATTTGTTTATCATTATTATTATTATTAAAAGTGAATTGAAATTGTATTGATATATATATACAATAATTAGTTAATTGTAAATATAATGATATGGTAGTAGAGACGTAGAGTATACTTTCAAAAAGAAAAAAGTATTGCAGGGTAAAATAAGCAAAGCTTAACCAATTCTAATAAATTAAATATTTTACATGGATAATGATTGGACCGAAATTTAGGTAAGGGTTCATGTATATACTTTATTTTGTATGGATTCCAGATTTAATTTAAAAGAATTATATTAGAATATCATAAGGAAATAAAATAACAATAATTAAAACATTATTTATGATATTCTAATAAATAACTAAATAAGAGAAAATTGTTACAAAACCTGTTTAATGTGGACATTATTAGTCTTTAATGCTATTCATTAGACATCTTTGTATTGCTTTGTAACTGTCATGTCTTGTCTTTGCAATTTCCGTCGACCGAAGAAGGCGACCAGTTTGGTCGCCTTCTCTGGCGGCGACCATAACGATAGCCGGTGCCTGATTTTGACCTAATTTGTGTAAGGTCGCCGGAGGTTCGCCATAGCGTCGCCGGAAACCTAATTGACCTGTAATTACAGGTCAGTGGGTTTAATTGCTCCAAAATAAAATGTTACGTTTGTGGATTTTATTGCAACTTTCAAAAGTTCAAGGGCCTAATTTGACTTCTTAGCAAAAGTTTGAGGGTGTATTTGACCATTTTCCCTATTTATTTTCACGTGCAGTGAAAATCTAAAAAGGAAAAATTATAGGCTTTAATTTTTGTAAAGAGTTAATTCCATTTTTGGTCATAGATTTATATGTGACAATCCACTTTTAATCTTTTTGTATTAGAACATCCTCATTTGGTCATAGTATTATTGTGGCATGAGTGCATGACCAATTTTAGTCATTCGGCAACAAAATCGTTGAAATATCGTTAAATACAAAGACATTTTAATCTTTTTACAAAGTATGTTGAACCGGTATATTTTTTATATTTATTTTTTTGAAAACATTCATAATTGAAGACTGAAATGTCCTTGTATTTAATGATATTTAAACTGATTTGTTGATAAAAGATAAAAAATGGTCATGTCACAATAATACTAGGACCAAATGTGGATATTCTAATAAAAAAGGACTAAAAGTGGATTGTCACTTATAAATCTAGGACAAAAAATGGAATTAACTCTTTTTGTAAACCGTGTCAAGTGCTATGTGTTATCAATTGTTATACTATGGACCAGTGGTTCATATTGTACTGTTAACCCTAATTCAAAATTTATATATCTACTGTTGATATATTTTTGTATCTGCAGTTAATAATATTTGTACTAACACACATATTGAAGGCACATAACATGGTAATTACAGACACATAATATAATAATTACAAACGCATAAATTGTTAACTACATTCTACAGGTACATAATATGTTAATTGCAGACATATGAAATGTTGGTTAACATATTTTTTCTGCAAACATATTTTATACTTGCAGTTAACATATTTTTCCGAGAGAAAGACACGGCAATTCCGTTGGTAATTACAGACACATATTCTCCGGTGCAGTTAACATATTGATTTGTAATGACATACAAATTTACTTTGGTTGTCAAATTTATGGGGCTTGGCGGCTTGCCAAGTGTCTTTTTAAAAAATTGTTAAACGTTTGTTTATTATTATTATTATTATTATTATTAGTAAAAGTGAGTTGAAATTGCATAGATATATAGAAAATAATGAGTGAATTATATATATAATAATATGGTAGTTGAGATGTAGAGTATATTTTAAAAAATAAAAAAGTATTGCAGGGTAAATTAAACAAAGCCTAACCATGACTAATAAATTAAATATTTTACATGGATAATGATTGGACAGAAATTTGAGGTAAGGGTTCATGTATATACTTTATTTTGTATGGATTCTAGATTTATTTAAAAGCATTATATTAAAATATCATAAGGAAATAAAATAACAATAATTAAAAAACTATTTATGATATTCTAATAAATAACTAAATAAGAGAAAATGTTATTTAAGTTCTACAATTATTGTGACTTCGTCACATTTAATCTTCTATTACAAGTTTTATCTAATTGATTTTAACTTATGAGGCAATTTAATAATTTGACAATTCTAATGTAATATTTCATTCCTTTAAAAAAAAAAATATTTACGTTTACAACTCACAAACTTGTAACTCTCCGATGTGACAATTTTAATTGACTTTTTTTTTCTTTTTTCTTTTTTTAATTTCATATCTTAACCAATAAAAAGTTACCGCATTAGAAAGTGACAAGTTTGTGAGTGGTAGGCGTAAGAGTGTCGTAAAAAATTATTCATAAATGATATAATAAAGGATATAATAATAAAAAAACTATTTTCATTTTAAAAGTCTATCAAATTATTGTTTATTATATCATTTATGAATATTTTTTCAACCAAAAGAGAAAATTAAAAAATTAATATCCCTACGTATACAACTCACAAACTTGTCACTCCCTGATGTGACAATTTAAATTGGTTTGGTTCCTTTTTTTGAAAAAAAATAAAAATTCATCATATATATTCTAACCAATTAAAATTTACGGCATTAGAGAGGAAAAGTTTGTGGGTGGTAGGCGTAAGAGTGTCCTAAAAAAATGTTCATAAATGACATAATAAAAGATATAATTTTTTCTTTAAAAAAAAACTATTTTCATTTAAAAAGTCTATCAAATTATTATTTATTAGATTCAAATACTTTTTCAACCAAAAGGGAAAATTAAGATTATAAAATACGAAAGTTGTCTTAAAAATCAACGTTAATATAATAAAAATTGTAATAATATGACGACGGAATTCAACAACGTTAAAGTCACGAGGTTAAATTGGTTAAATTAAATGTGATAATATTACCATAGTGTGGGAAATTAAAAATTGAATTATCTAAATAAATAAATAATTATCAAGAAGTTTCCCTCCTGAAGCATGAAGCTTCTCGTGAAGAGCCAAGAAGCTTGCCGCAATAGTGGAACTGTGGAAGGATAGATTCCAAAGACCAAATAATAAAACTCACCTAAAACATGTATATAAAAGTTGAGAAGCTCACCAACAAAGACTCAACAAACTATCAAACACATTCAAAAACACCCACCCTCAAATTATTACCCATTCTTTCAATTCTTCATCATCATCATCATCATCTTCGCTTTCTTGAATTTTCATAGTATTCTTAGAACATGGCAATGAAGAATTTGGAGATGTTGCCCGAAGATTGCCTTTACTCCATTCTTTCCCTCACTTCCCCACTCGACGCCTTCCGCCTATCGTCGGTATCTTCCTCCCTCCGGTCCGCCGCCGACTCCGACTCCGTCTGGGACGGATTCTTGCCGCCGGATTATAAAGAAATCGTCGCAAAATCCGTCGCGGCGGCCGAGTTTTCGTCAAAGAAGGACCTCTTTGTCCGTCTCTGCAACTCCATACTCATAGATGATGGTAAAAAGGTACAATAGTATTTCCCAGCTTAATTTCTTTCATTTGTTTAAGCTTCAAACCAATAATAAATAGTACTAAAGATGTATAATTGATATTTGCAGAGCTTTGCGCTTGAGAAGTCAAGTGGTCTGAAGTCATATATGCTGTCTGCAAAAGAGCTCTCAATTTTATACGGTGACGCGTCTGAGCATTGGACATGGAAATCCATCCCTCAATCAAGGTAATTAAATCAAATTCATACAAAATCTTGTCAAGAATTTAAATTGCAGCAAAATTAGCTCAGTTGATTAGGGCTCTCATTCTAAAGTATTGTTCTATTTGTGAGCATAAATATAATCTGTGTATGTAGTCCAATTATTAGTTTAAGTTTTTAGTTGAGATGAAACACATGCTTTAATTTGGTATCAGAACCACTCAAAAGGTCATGAGTTACCCAAAAAGCCGCACACGTTGAGAGACTTTTAGTTGAGATGAGCACTTGCTTTAATTCTATTAATGGACGTTCAAATTGCAAGACCTAAAATTTTGCAAACTAATTAATCAATGGCAGTGATAATGCAAGCTAATTAAAGTTGATTCAACTGCTTACAGGTTTTCAGAGGCGGCAGAGCTGAAAATGATCTGCAGGCTAGAGATTGAAGGAAAAGTGAAAAGAGGGATTTTGTCACCAAACACAAACTACGGCGTTTATCTGGTGATGAACATATCAGATGGTGCCTTTGGACTCGATTCGAGGCCGTGTGAGACGTCAATCAAAGTGGGCGATAGAGGAGCAGCCGCCACCGGCATTGCGTATTTGCAGCCCGACGGCGGCGCGGAAGAGCGGCGGCCTTCCGCCGTTTATAGGAACGGCGGTGGCGTTGAAATGATGAAATCGCAAGGGGTTGAAGGCGGCGAGAGACGAGATTCACGCGAGAGGAGCGATGGGTGGATGGAGGTTGAGATTGGAGAGTTCTTCAACGGCGAAGAAGACGACGGCGATGAGGAGATTACGATGAGTTTGTCGGAGGTCAAAGGTTGTCACGTTAAAGGCGGACTTATCGTACAAGGCATTGAAATCAGACCTAAATTCTGATCATTATTTTAATCTTTATTTTTTAAAATAAGTTATTAGCTTAAAAGTGATATTACTTGATAATTTAATTCTAAATTTTGAAAATTTAAAAGTATGGTTTAATCAAATGATGCATTCAAATTAATGTGTTACGAGCTTAGTTTAGTGATTTAGTAGATATTTCAGAAAAGAGATCAAGATTCAAACTCCACATCGACAATGTAAAGATTATGTCTAAAATGGACAAATTCCTTGTGCGCACAGCAGATTTTATCTTTAAGTTATAATTGTTCTTCTAATTTTTAAATTATAAAATAACAAAAATTTAGTTTTTAATTATCATGAAGTGTAAATTTGATTTTTGAAAGGAATTTTGATTTTTATTTAGTCACGAAAATGATTGTTTTCATTCTTTGAAGGATCAAAATAGAAAGGACTAAAACAATCACAAATGAAAGTTACAATTTTAATTACCAAAATATTTCTAAATGATAGAAAATTATAAGGATTAAGGATTAAATTTATATTTTGATATTACTTATTAGAAGTCTAATTATCTTATTAGAAAAGATATTGTTACCCACATTGGTTGCTAATCAGCGTAATGTGAGAGTAACCTTTCAAAGTGAAATTAGAGGCCAAAAGAATATTGTTTGTCTATTTTTGTATTTCAATCTGATTTATCCTCTTTGTCGTCTGTTGTTGTCTATTGTTGAATTTCAGTCTCATTTATATTTTTATGTAAATTAATTAATTCTACAAAAAGTAATGATTAGGTTTAGTCATCCACTAGTCAACTAGAGTGAAGCACTCAAAATTTAAGGGGCAGGAGTTGTCCACTTAGGCACTTATCCACAAAGACTTCAAATGCAGTCTTCTCTTCTCCCCATACATTTATGATTTATTCTTGTGCTTAGCCTGATTTGTTTGACACCTTGTATTGAGCAAATACCAATTTTGGTCCCACAATTATTAGCAAAATGATAATTTTGGTCCACATGTTTCATTTCTACCAATTTTAGTCCCACGACTATTGTTTTAATACCAATTTTAATCCACGACTATTGTTTTAGTGCCAAAATTCATCGCACCGGTCACCCATCCGTTTAAAACGTGCAAAAATCTAAAATTGTTAAGCGTATTTTCACCATTTTCAACTTAATATCTCAAATTGAGTATGACTAAATGGATTTAAGTCCTAAAATCGATCAAAATTCGCAGTTTTCCTCCTCATTTTACCTTAATTTGAGGAGAATTGTGAATTATGATCGATCTTAGAGCTTAAATCTCTTTGGACAAATATACCCCTACCGTTATAACTTCCGTTATCTTTTCCACTATTACTAGTATGCACATGCATCCACCATATATTTTCTTATCTTCAATAATAATAATAATAATAATAATAATAATATACACATTAAATATTAGAGTTATATGTTAGTTATTTTTAAAATATAAATATCCAATTTCTAAAAATATTTTACATTATTATTATTATTATTATTATTATTTACTATATTAAAATTTAAATAAATTTAAAATTTTAATATAAAATATTAATATTGGGCACCTATTTTGTGCGCATCACGCATAAGAAAAACTAGTATATACAAATACAAGTAGAAATAGATCAAAATAACATTAAATTTTTTTAATAAATTTATTCAAATATGTACATGATTAGAGACTATATTAACCATACAAATTTTAATTTTTATTTTATATATTATGAAAATAGATATTTGACCAAATATATTAAAATCCAATTATATTGTTATATTATAGATTTTAATATTTTAAATTTTATTTTAATTCATAATAACATAATTTTTTCGTACATCACACTATCTATAGTATTATTATTTAGAATATTATAGACTTAATTCCACTTTTAATTAAAATCATCAAAATGTCCTAAGTGGGGAATGATAAAGTTTGGTAAAAATAAAGACATTTTAAGTATTTTGAACCAAATTGAGTTAATTTAAAATAGTCAAAGATTAAAAGTAAAAATACTATTATAATTGAAAAATAATAAATCAGTACCATCTCATCCATCCACACCCCATATGTTGCATTTAATCTTTCATTAGTTGAACTTTGGTCTGGAATGCCTAAACGCAGATGAGAGGATGCATATGCTCATTCCCTTGCTAAACTGATCTCCAATAGCAATCTTCACATGCATCTTGGTGTGATTTTTGAAAAAACAATACATATGTGGAGGAGAGAGGGTGAAGAGAGAAGAAATAGGAGGCTTGCAAGAGGAAGGATTTTTGGTTTGAAAATGTGGGCATGCATGGAGAAACTCATTCAGCGCAACACGAAAGTTTTTTTTTTTTCCTCCCATTTTCTCTTTCTTAGTCACCTGTAAAAACTCCTCAAAAACCACAACTATTAAGGATGCTCTAACAAGGGTGAGAAATTTTTAATTATTTATATTCATGGTTGAAAAATCGCTAGGCGCTCCGTAGGAAGCCTAGACGGGAATTAATCAGCGCCTAGGCGCCCGCGTATTTTTTTATTTTATTTTTTATTTTTTAAAAATTTGTTTAATTATTTTTTTAAGTTTTTAAAGACTAATAATTATAAACTATATAATACTTTAATAGTTAATACTAAAATATTAAATATTAACCTAAAAATATATATAGACTTTGTACAATTTAGGGTTATTCCGCTCAAAACAATGTTTTTTTAGTGAAATAATCCATTAAAAGAAAAAGAATAATAGCTAATCGGCCAACTAGGTGGCCTAGTCGATGCATAAGAAGTCTAGTCGGCGCCTAGGAGGTCTAGGCGGTCAGCGCCTAAGCGGCCTAGGCGGTGCTAAGGTGGCGCTTAATCGGCCTAGTCGGTCGCCTAGACCACCATTTAATGTGATACACTAGGCGGTTGATTGGCGCCTAGGCGGAATTTTTGCATTATATTCCACGCCACTTGACATTTGCAATCTTTCAAAATTTAGATTGCAAATGCTAGTCTTTTCAACCTCACCTTGCAAATGTCAAGATGCCGTGACATTCTAAAAAATGAAAATTTTCTTGGGTGACATAAAATGCTATCCTTACCTCATTCAGCGGTTCAGATGGTCTAATGTTGTCTCTATGGTATCAATGCAACAGCCGACTGATCGCCCCAAACTCATGGCCTCTGCTAACCTCAATCTAGCTTCACCATAACCAATTAACATCACTAAGCTGTTAAGGGCTGCCCATCTTAAGTGCAAGTCTGCATCATCTTCTCTGAAGTACAACCATTTCAGCACTTTGTCCAACTACCCCATAACGCATTTAACGGTAGTCGGTCATTGCTACTTAAACCAGGAAAATCACAGCACAACACTAACCTTCTCGACATCTGAGTGAAGTAATTCCGAGTATCCAAACTCCAGGTACTCCGCAACCAGCCCTCCCAGCGTTACACATAAGAACCTGTTCAAAGCCTAGCGTCGGAGACAGGATAGCAAGAAGGTCAGACGTTTGGAAAATTATGAAGATACGATTTCTTAAGATGATGCCTGAATTGAAAACTGAGAATGTATCTGACCTTCGATGAAACTTTGTTTGTGTTTACCTGAAAGGATGTGTAATCTGTTACAGAGTGAATCCAGGTAGAATAACAAAACAATTAACACTACAATGACTTTGTCAGAACTGCATAAAGTCCGCAAAGTTTTGGAGAAGTATAGTTTGCAAGATGGGAGGGTGAAATTAACACTCGGAAGGAAAGAAAACTCATGTTTATGTAAAATCTTCAAATCTGAAGATCAAATCGATAAATTGGTGAAATCATGTCCAAAAATTGCTACAACCCAAAGTGTTATACGGTTTGTCTATTGAACAGCTATCTGAAGCTCTTAATGTCATTGGATTATGGTGTACACTGAACATAATGGCATTATAAATACAGTACAATAAGAGAAGAAATATTTAGCTCTGGCTAAATGTTGATTCTATATTTCTATTTTTGATTTAAACAAATTACTCTCACCTCAACCATTTGCTTTCTTTTCGTAAGTTTTTTGCATGATACAGTTGAAGCACCAACCTGGAATACATAGAAGTTCAGAAAAGTAAACTCTAGGAAATAACATGAGAAAGCAATAGGAAAATAGAATTGTTTTTTCCCCATGTACTTCAAGAAAGACAGTTACCATGTTGCAAGTACAAATATCAACATATTTTAGGACTAACTGAGTAACTGAAGAAGAAAATTTCAGAAGGAATTAACTATAAATACAGGAAGAAACCATTATAAGGGTATCTAAGCCAGAATTTAACATAATGAAGAAGAAACTCTAAATAGCAGTCAATTTTCAAAAACGAAGTTTGGGTGATATCCTAGAACATAAGGGCAAATGATCTTACTTTTCTGAGAAAATCAAAGCCACAGAACTCAACATTTCCCGGAGCAAACTTGTCCTGAATTAAATCTTCCACACTAGGTACTTTGTATCTATATGGTAAAACCCCCACCAAGTAACCTACAAGAAAATGACCCGCCTCGTGCTGCCAAAGGTGAGAGAAATTAGTCAAAGCACTAAAGCAATTTGCACCAATCTTTATCCTTTGGAAACACATCTGAAGCTTTCTAGAGAGCTTAGTTAATTGCAGTCACCACTCCTTTAATCATGGGCTTCGGGAATAGCACATTTGAAGCATGTGACCTTATTACTAAAAGGAAAGAGGATGAAAATGATGGCTCACTTGAATACATATTTGATGGTCTTCAAGAGCGGAACTAGAGGCTTCACTAGAATCAGTGTCCACAGAGTTTTCCATTGCCAAAATTGAGGCCTACAAAAAGAGATTGAGACTAAGTCATCTGATTAAGTGATTAACCATAAATCTGCATCTACAGAGTTAAGAAGTTTTGCACTGTAAGAATATGAAAGAAAACTTTTGTAAGTAGCAAATTAAGTCAGTACGTCATGTCTCTCAAACGGCAGTATTGGAGACCAAAAGAAAAGAAAGGCTAGTTGTATCAATATCTGCTTACAAGACTATATAAATACTTCTTACGAGTTCCTGATTCTTGATTACACAGGTGAACAAAAGAAAGCAACAACCTCACACAAACATTCAAATGCCATATTTACCCATTATTTTGGTCTTGATGTTATCTTTCTTCCTCTACTATCTACTTAGTTCCAACTAAATGTGAATGCTAGCAAGTTATACGGTTTAAACGCTGCGGTCCCAATATCCAATTATGTACATTGAGCACCATAAATGCAGATCAAATACCTCCTCATCTAATGATGCAAACTCGATGCTGCACTTGATCGAACGCATAATAGAATCAACTAGCCTCTCAAGAGACGTTGTATCAAGCAAATTCATGTTCAATCCATCAAGCTCCACAACCCTTTTAGGCACCTAAGCAAATATTACTAAAATAACTGAGAAAACACAAATTTTATTTTGTAACCACAAAGCATACTGCAAATTAGAGTGCCACACCAAGCAAGGTAGCCGCAGGTAGATGTTCGTTGCATCTGAACTACATTTTTCATAGAGTTTGAACTAAACATTTGATATCCAAATGTAATCATGGTTGAACTATACATTTGTAAATTAAACCAAAGGTTAGTCCAATTAGTCAGAGCATATATAACTTTTCACTGATCTTAAATTTACCAATTAATATAATGGGTGTTTGGTAAATAATTGATTGAGTTAGTGGATACATGCAAAATGACTTTCTAAAAATGCTTATCGAAAAAAGTAGCCAAAAAACTGCTTTAGAGCTTTTTTGTAATTTTAACGTTTTGCAGCAATAAATGTTAACTAATTAAACATTTATATTTACTGTTTAACCAAGTCAAACAACTAAAATTAGTGAAATAAGTCAAAATTGACAAATAAACTAACTATGTTACCAAACACATGCTAATAAAAGCATGCCTATTTAACCTTATCATATTCGATTAACAAATCCTTTTTCCTCTAGAATGCAAAATTTTATAGAATTTCAGAACAAGATAAAATGAAAGTATAAATTGGCTACCAGTTGGGCGGCAGCGAAGCCGCGGAGGCCACCAGGCTTTCCTTGCAGCTGCTTAACGAGAGATAGAGCCGCCTTGTAATTCCCCTTCTCTAGTTCCCAGTCCACTCTTCTCAGTGCTCGACGTCGTCGTATTCCCTCCGCGTCATTCGCTCTCGCCCAAATCAAGGCTCGACTCCTCGCCGGCGCGGGAGCTGAAAGCTCTCTCAACGGGAAACTCATCCACGGGCAAAGGAGATGATGTATCATGTATGGTACGACGGCGTCCGTTGGGGACAAATTTGATTTTGAAAAAACTGTAATTTCAGTACCTCAATTATTATTTTTTTGCTAGTAATTTTAGTTCCAAACAATTTATTGTTACAATATACATGCAGAACTCTTAAAAAAGTTACAGTTTTAACTCTGGAGCAACAAAACTTAAAATTATTAGCAAAATTTTACTTAGTACGGAGTACATGTTAATTTAGTAATTTTTAACATTTTTTCTTTAAATATGATATTGTTTAGTCTTGATATTTTATTTGTAATTGAAAATATGTCACAATTGAAAAAAATTATCAAAAAATGTTGTCAAATATGTATTTTGCAGATGAAATACCAAAACTGACACTGTTATAAATAGTAAAGATAATAAAATTTTAAAATTTTTATACTAAGTAAAATTTTAATATAGTTAAATAGTTTTGTCGTTCTATGGATGATGGATGGATGAATATTATGAAACATTATTATTTCTAGTCCACTATTTGGGTTATAGCTTGCATTCTTTGTTTATTATTTGAGCCAATATCTTGGGCTTTATATGCACACTTTTGGGCCTAACGCCCGAGCAATGATACTACTATTTTCGAGTTGTTATACCATGAACCAAGGTCTTCCTTGTAGGTTGGACCCTGATCCTGAACTGTGTATTTTTAGCATTGGAATTGTGAACTTCTAGAATATAAATTGTGTTTCTAAGTCAAAACACATAAATTGTATATGATAACATTGTGTGTTCATATTATACAAATTGTGAATTTTTAAAAGGTAAATTGTGAACATTCACATTGTGCATTCGTAATACAAAATGTCAATTATTAAAAGGTAAATTGTGAACATTCAAAACTTGGGTCCACTGCGAGTCTGCGACTATTTTCCTACCCCATTATGTAGCTCTATATCCGATTTATGGTGGACCAGTCTCAACAAAATCATCCTATATAAAGTTTTGGTTAATGTTTTTTTTTTTTTTTTAAATTGTTATGTAACTAACTTATTGTAAAGGCATAATTTATTTTACTTTTTAATTATTATTTTATTTATTGTTGAATTATTTTGTTGAAACTTTTTACGTAATATAATTTTTAAAAATTATAAATTATTACTATATTTATTTGTACTTTGTTTTTTATAATCTATTTTCTTTTTTTTTTAGTAACAAATTGAATTTTAGTTTTACAATTCAAACCATAGTTCAAATTAATAACATGAATTATTATAAATAAAATTTTAGTTAGTATAATTTGCATTCGATTATATACATAATACAAATAATTTTTACAATTTTATATTAAAAATTTACGTCTTTAGATTTACATTTTGCTATTTTTAATATTTAAAAGTAATTTATATATTGATATAAATGAATAATTTTGAAGAGACAATAATATTTATTGAAAAAAATAATAATAATTTTTTAATGTGATGTGAAATTAAGGCACACTATTGAAAGTGGATTGGAATTGCAAGGATATATAATACGGAGTAGTAGTAAAGAAATTGCAAGAATAAGGATAGCCTTAGGCCTTCCTCAATAGTTCAAATTTTTTCTCAAGTTTTTTGTGGATCCAAGTATCCACCTCATCATCTACTATCTCAGTTTAATTTTAAAAGATATGTTACATATTTACATTTTGTTAAAAATTTAAAACAAAAATAATAAAATAATAAAAAAAGAAAAATGTATCTTTAATTTGGTTATAATAGATGCTTGCTGTTCATATGCGGACTATTAGGACTCTATGTATATGAGTCACACTAGGACTATCAATTCTAGTCTATTTGGGACTACTCTTGTATATATACTCTTGTCTTCTATCATTGTATGCGTTGAATTCTATTGAATACAAACACTTTGTTCTCATCTAGTATCAGCTAGCCTAGGTTTCTTTCCTATGGCCGACGGATCTGTTAATTCCTCCGAACGGACCGTCTCCGATGCTGTTGTTTCTTCTTCGGTCTCCTCGGCCGTCGCCTCCCTCTCCACTGCCCATCACTTTATTAGTGTCAAATTGACCAACACGAATTTTCTTTTTTGGCGTACTCAGGTTGTTCCGTTTCTTCATGGCCACGAGTTAATGGGCTTCGTTGATGGCTCTAATCCTATGCCTTCCGCTCTTCTTCCTGTTGCTGATGCTACGACTCCTGCCCAACCCAATCCGGCGTACACACCTTGGTTTCATCAAGATCAAAGTGGTCTCAGTATGCTGATTTCGTCTCTGTCCCCGGATGTCATGCATTTAGCGATAGGTTGCCCTACGTCACGGTCGCTTTGGACAGCTATTGAACAAGCGCTGGCCTCTACTTCTCATGCTCGCGTTCTGCATCTGCTTGGACAACTTCACTCCATCCAGCAAGGAGACTCCTCCATCGCCGATTACATAGCCCGGGCGCAGGTAGTGGTTGAAGATCTTGCTCTCGCCGGACGAGTCGTGTCGTTGGAGGAGCAAAACCTCTATGTTTTTAGAGGGTTGCGTCCAGAATTTCATCCCATTACGGCATCGTTAGCTGTTCGAGGTCGTCCGGTCTCCCTTCAAGAACTTGCGGATCTGCTGGGCTCCCATGCGTTCGTTACAGGTACTGGTTCTTCTCCCACAGCCATGGCGCCTGCGGCTTTTGTGACTAACAGCGGTGGTGGAGGACGCCGTTTGTGACTGCATTGTCCACTTCGGATGCCTATTCTGGTGATGATACATTGAGAGTTGGTGATGGTAAGGGATTATATATTAGTCGTGTAGGTCATGCATCTTTTGTTACCCCGTTTAGAGTTTTTAAGATGTCTGATATTTTACATGTCCCTGGATTATCTTCGTCCTTATTGTCTGTTCAGAAGTTTACTTAGGATAATAATGTCTTTTTTGAGTTTCACCCTTCTTTCTTTCTTGTGAAGGATATCACCACCAGGGCGACTCTTCTACGCGGCAATAGCTCAGGCGGGTTGTACGCGTTGCCCGTTCCATCCTCCCAGTCTGGTCCTCAAGCTTTTGTTTCCTCTCGTGCGTCATCGTCGGTGTGGCATGATCGCCTGGGTCATCCCCATCAACGGGTTTTGAGTCGTATTCTACCTTCTTGTTCTGTTCTTAGTTCGGATAGTTCTACTCGTTGTACTCTTGGTCTTTGTTCTGCATGCCAGTTGGGCAAGTCTGCTCGTTTTCCTTTACCTCGTATTGACATTGTTAGTTCGAATGTTCTTGACTTAATTTATACTGATATTTGGGGACCAGCTCCTGTGTTGTCATCTACTGGTTATCGATATTTTGTTATTTTTGTTGATGACCATTCTCGATATACATGGTTCTTTCCTATGCGTTTAAAATCAGATCTATATGCTATCTTTGATTCTTTTCGTGCTTTAGTCGAGCGATCTTTCAATCGTAAAAATAAGGCTAGACAATTTGATCTAGGTGCCGAGTACAAAAAATTGCATTCTCTGTTTGTTAGTTAGGAATTAATCATAGGCAGTCTTGTGCCTACACTCATGAACAGAATGGTCGTGTCGAACGGAAGCACAGACACATTGTTGAGACCGGTCTTACACTTATGGCTCGTGCGTCTGTTCCTTATCGTTTCTGGGATTATGCTTTTGAAACTGCTGTCTATTTGATTAATAAGATGTTATCCAGTGTGTTGCGTAATTCGAGTCCCCATCTTTTATTGCATAAATCCCCTCCGTCTTATTATTTCCTTCATGTGTTCGGTTGTCTCTGCTATCCTCACTTGCGTCATTATAATAGACACAAGATGTCCTATAGGTCTACCCCGTGTGTTTTTTTTTTAGGATATCTAGAGTCTTTTAGGGGGTATAGATACATGGATTTACAGACTAACAAAATATATATTTGCAGACATGTGTGATTTGATGAGCATGTATTTCCCTTTGTTCCCACCACTGTGCCATCATCTCCTGCTGTTGCACCCCGACCTTGGGCTGAGTCAGTGCTACACGTGCCTCTAATCTCTACTCCTGTCATGTCCGAATCGCATGAGACCACTGCAGTCGCTGCTCCTAAACAGAAACGAGGCCGTCCTCGTGGACGGTCCACTAGACCGACNGTTAATCTTAACACTTCCCTATCATTATTAAGTCAAGAAGTCATTAGCACAAACTAAAGAATTAAAGAAAAGAATATGACTAATTATTTGCTCATTATTTGAGTTCTTAGATTAAAAATAAGAATAGAGGTGCCAAGGACTAGGGGTGTGCAGAACCCGACCAAACCGACGAACCCGACCGACCCGACCACCGCAAATTCGCCATCCGAGGAGAACCGAACCCGAACATGCTAAACCGAACCGTTGGGCGAGGTGTGCGGTTCAAATGATTTCGGTTTGGGTGGCAGTAATGCCACCCGAACCCGTCCGAAAAACCGATGTAACATTAGGGTTAGCATTCAGCACATATATACGACGTCGTATGAGCATAGTATATATATTGCGAAGATTCCCGATCTGCTCATTTGCGCAGTCGCACCTCTTCACTCTTGACCTAGAGAATTCTCTCGTTCTCTCGACCTCTCTCAATCTCTCTTCTCTGAGTTCTCTCAACCTCTCTCTTTGTTCTCTCTTCTCTGAGTTCTTAGATTACTGTCTCCTCTCTCGTAGTCTCGTACTCTCGTTGTCTCTTCTACAGTTCTACAATTTGTAAGTTCTAAGAGAGTTAGAGAATCAGAGACTTTTAAGTCTCCGGTGGAAGCCCTAGTCCGGTAGTCCCTGAATCGGTGAGACGCAGAGACGGACTGACGGTGGGTGACCTATGGACTCGGGAGGGTTGCAGTTTGCTTGCTAGGAATCGAAGGCCCTCTGTTCTCGGGGGATTATTGCTGAGAATCAAGGTAACCCCTAAACCCTAATTGATTTTCGTTATTCTCTGATTCTGTGTCCTGTGTTGTGACTCATGTGAATCTGTGATAGTGTTGTGACCCTAATTTCAAGCTCTTTGATTTAGGGTTTTGAATTTTGATATTGATATACTCTGATTTTGTGAAATTATTCGCCTAATTTCTAGCAATCTAGTGTATTATTTTCCAGTATGGTGGAAGCCCGAAGCCCTATCCCCTATTCCCCTGATTAATGATTATGGATTTCTTTGTGTTATTGTTCTTACTGAAAGTCTGAAATTCATTTCATATCTTGGATGCCTGAATCACTGAATGTCTGTTTTGGTGGAAGCCATAGCCCCTAACTGGGATTAGTGGGATGTGAAATCCATATAAGTGATGAGCATTATATTTTTTTAAAGTAAGACTGTGCTCTTACTGTGCTTGAAATCTTGAATGCCTGATTAATGATTATGGATTTCTTTGTGTTATTGTGCTTACTGAAAGTCTGAAATCCATTTAAAATCTTGAATGCCTGAAATCTGAATGTCTGTTTTGGTGGAAGCCTTACTGCCTTAGCCCCTAACTGGGATTAGTGGGATGTGAAATCCATATAAATGATGAGCATCAAAAAGTATTNGCGATAGTTTTACAAACAAAGCATATCTTTAATTCTTGCTCTAAGTTTCTCAAAGTTACCTTTGCAATCCTCATGGTAGAATTTCTCCTTGATCGTGCCATTGAGGTAACATTTGACAACTTCTCGTGGATCTCCGGTGTGAAATAGTCCTCTAGTGTACCAAGATGCACACTCTTTTAAGCTTCGTCCTCCCGTGAGTTTTGTTCCTTCTGGTAAAAGGTACTTGAGCATTCCAACAACTTTGTCTTCTTCTAGACAAATAGGTGTACCTGTAGAATCAAGACAAAAACGAAAAGAGGGTACAAGCTCTTCTTCCCCCTGAGTACCCGAACTGCCACCATATGTTGTATCAAAATGTGAGGGTAGAGACGGACAAACGGTGACCTGTGGACTCGGGAGGGTTGCAGTTTGCTTGCTAGGAATCGAATGCCCTCTGTTCTCGGGGGATTATTGCTGAGAAATAAAGTAACTCCTAAACCCTAATTTATTTTTTCATTATTCTGTGATTCTGTGACCTGTGTCCTGACTCTTGTGAATCTGTCATCTGTGATAGTATATTAGTATGTAGTGTGATGTTATGAATGTGAATCATGTGATAATTGCAAAACCCTAATTGAAGCTCTTTGTTTTAGGGTTTTGAAATTGATATACTCTGATAATTTCTAGCAATCTAGTGTGTTATTTTCCAGTATGGTGGAAGCCCGAAGCCCTATCCCCTATTCCCCTAAGTGTTTTGAATAAATGATTAATGATTATGGATTTCTTTGTGTTATTGTGCTTACTTAAAGTCTGAAATCCATTTAAAGGCTTAAAGTGTCCCTGTTTTAGTGGAAGCCATAGCCCCTATTCCCCTAAGTGTTTTGAATAAATGATGAGCATTATAATTTTTAAAGTAAGGTTGTGTTCTTACTGTGCTTGAAATCTTGAATACCTGATTAATGATTATGGATTTCTTTGTGTTATTGTGCTTACTGAAAGTCTGAAATCCATTTAAAAGCTTAATGTGTTTTTGTTTCGAACCTTTGGTGGAAGTTGTAGCCCCTAAATGGGATGTGAAATCCATATAAATGATGAGCATCATAAAGTATTTGCATACTTTGCTTGAATGCCTGATTATGGATTTCTTTGTGTTTTGTAAATTGTAACTTGCAAGTATGAAACTGTGCAAGTTGCCAAGTTGATGGATATGTGACCCTTAAATTGCTTGTGGAATCTGCAATTCTGCATTTCTGCATACATGATGAAATGTGCAATAACTGAACTATGTTTAATTGTTTTTTAATGATGAAATGACCTAGTTTTTGAATTGAGATTCCTAATACTTTCCTACTATATGTTATAGATGGAAAGTGTTGGTGGGTCTAGAAGTCAACCTCCCTCTCAAAATGTGGAACATGATATGGGAGCAGAAGCTGTAGAGAAAGATACATCTCAGCAGCTTTTGCCTCCATCTGTTCCTAAAAAAAGAAAAGAGGTTGAAACCAGATCTCNAATGTGGAACATGATATGGGAGCTGAAGCTGTAGAGAAAGATACATCTCAGCAGCCTTTGCCTCCATCTGTTCCTAAAAAAAGAAAAGAGGTTGAAACCAGATCTCCTGTTTGGGATCACTTTGAAAAAATCAAGAACAAAGATAACATTGTTGTCTCAGCAGTGTGCATATACTATAAAAAGTCTTACAAATCTGAGACCAAAAGACATGGGACTTCTACTTTGAGAAATCACATTATGACTTGCTTAAAAAATCCTCACTCTAAGGATACTCACATTATGACTTGCTTAAAAAATCCTCACTCTAAGGATACTAGGCAATCTCTACTCACATTCTCTCCTGCCTCTAAGGATACTAGGCAATCTCTACTCACATTCTCTCCTGCTCCTAGTTCTGGTTTAACTGAGTCTGAAGGTGCAGCAGGGGTTTTAGGAACCTGGGTTTTTGATCAGGAGTTGATTAGGAGAGCTCTTTGTGAAATGATTATTGTTGATGAGCTACCTTTTAGGTTTGTCGAGGGTTAAGGTTTTAGGAAATTTATTCTTGTTTGCTGTCCTATGTTCAAAATTCCTTCTAGATGGACAGTAAGTAGGGATATTCTGAAAATTTATTCTGATGAGAGGGTTAATTTGAAGAATTTCTTTAGGACTAGCTGCCAAAGGGTTAGTATCACTACTGATACTTGGACTTCTGTACAAAGAATAAACTACATGTGCATTACTGCACATTTCATAGATCATGAGTGGAAGCTACAGAAAAAAATAATTTCCTTTGTCCCTATTTCTTCACATAAGGGGGAATACATTGCTAAGGCACTGGAGAGTTGCCTACTAGAGTGGGGGTTGAAGTCAGTTTTTTCTGTCACAGTTGATAATGCTTCTAGCAATGATACTGCCATAGGGTTTTTAAAAAAGAAAATGCTGTTTTGGGGTTCTACCAGTAAGGTGTAAGTATTTGCATATGCGATGCATTGCTCACATCCTTAATCTGGTTGTGCAAGATGGATTAAAGGAATCTGATGATTCTGTTAAGAATGTGCAAGATGGATTAAAGGAATCTGATGATTCTGTTAAGAAGGTAAGGGACTCTGTTAGGTATATGAGAAATTCTGTTAAGAAGGTAAGGGACTCTGTTAGGTATATGAGAAACTCTGTTAAGAAGGTAAGGGACTCTGTTAGGTATATGAGAAACTCACCTGCTAGGCTCCAAAAATTTAGAGAGCTTGCTGACTTAATTGGGGTGGAAGCCAAAAACTCTTTGGTTCTTGATGTACCTACAAGGTGGAATTCCATATATTTGATGCTGCATACTGCTTTGCTGTATCAAAAGGTTTTTGAAGTGTATGAAGATCATGACCCTTCCTTCAAATCTGATTTGGGTGGGAATGTTCCTAATTTCTTGGATTG